>NC_056735.1:1365561033-1365701033 GCF_019279795.1 Protopterus annectens | reverse complement strand
ACCCATGTGTCATACACAAACACACTTGCCTAGAATATCCCGCTATGTTGCTAGTACCCTGCACATTGATGACAGATAGTAGGCATGGTGTGATTGCAGTGGGCTGCAGAGGGAGTGGCACCCTGTACAGCAGTACAATAGGCACATAATTGCGGACAATGTGCCTTCACTATGTTCCCCACTGGATGCCTGCAACATATGTGGCGCCATCAAATGTGATCCACAGAGGCCATACAATGCCTTGTATGGACTGATGCCACTGACACCAGGGAATACCTGTATCATGCTATCAATGCAGGTGCAGGGTCAACCTGCTGACTATAAGCAGGTTCTGCCACACCAAGCCAGTATTGGCATATCAGAGGATAATGGTCTGTGTACACAACATGTGCCAGCCAAACCAGGTACACCTGTACATGTCACTGTACATTATTGTGGGACATGCACATCCCAGGCAATGTCCATGTCAAGGACTATCAAACACAGACATGGCATGCATTGCAAAGCTATGGCCATACACAATGGTAACCAGGATGTCAGGACAGTTCACACAATACCCATCTGTGTGGGACATGGCAGACACTACACCCCTGTACCACAATGCACACCATTGTCAGGTGGCATGATGCCAAGGATTACCCCTCACCCAGCCTTATACAGCCATCTTGCACAGCCAACCAATACACTCCCATGAAGCAATGCACACATGCATGTCAGTACTGGCGCCTTGTGTCTGCGTGGGGGGTATGATGCTCCCAACCACAGTCACTCCCAGTATAACTCCCACTGGCATACCAACAGATGTCAAACATGTTCACATGCCATAGCCCATAGAACCTCCGGATATCCCCTGTGGTGCATGTAGTACATGTGCATTACTGCAGTGTGGCAAACTAAGTGGTTTGGGAGTGTATATGTGGCAAAGAGTGTCAATGTGAGTCCATTAGAGAGTGTGGCTGTGTTGATAATGACATCTGTTCATGTGGACAGCCATGTGTGCTACACATAATGTCTGTCTACTATATCTCTCTTGCAGATGTCGCACACCAACACACATATATGCTCTTACAGCACACCAACATGTCAGCTTTGTGGCACATGGAGTAACTGCATGCACTTGTAATAGTAATGACTAGTCAGTCAGGGGGTTGAACCCCTGTACTGGTAGGTGTGTGACAGACATTGCTTAGGTTTAGGTCACTAAGCCATTCTCTGATGTACTTTGCCTCTGTCTGTCCCTCCCACACACTCTCTGGTGGATGTGGAGGTGTACACTTGCTCAGCAGCAGCTTGTTTATTGTTAGTGATGGTCATGTTCGGGTGATGGCCTCTGCACCTACTGCAGTCCTCTTCTAACTGATTGCACATGGAACAACTGCGATGATGTTTCCATAGCCATTCGCATGAAGAACACAGTACAGTATCTAGGAACATCATGTTGGTGTTTGCCCATGGTAGTCACTGTGAATGGTACCTGGATCTGGTTTTTGGTAAACGGCATCACAGACGATATCTGGATGTACCTCAAACTACATACACAGTGGGAAATAGCCTAAAGACAGGAGGGTGATGTGCCAGACATGACTACAGCGTGTAAGTGTAGCTATGCTTCATTGAGACAACTGCCTATTTAACAAGGTGTGTGTGATAATGGCTATTCTGCATGTTTTAAAACTGACAAGACAGTGCTCTGTTTGTGAGGGACCCCCATCTGTAGGGCCATTTGGTGACTGGTCAGTGTGTGGAACCATTTGTTTCCTGTGTTACTCACTAAACACACATCTGTGAACAGCAGGAGCATAGTGTGAGGATTGCAGCCAGTACATGGTGATAGTGATGAGTTACTGCCATCGCATCCGTGACTGGACATATGTCACATGAAACAGTGGTATGACAGACACTGTCTGGGGTTCTCAGTGACATGCCAATAATGGGCCACTGTTCATAGCTGCTGTCACAAGTCTTCTACATGTTGTACAGATGTCATGCAGTATATTTGCATGTGTTGTGCTCTCTCTGCAACTGTATACCATCTGTTGTGTTGGGTTGATGGTCATATCTATGCATGCTGTTGTAAGTAATCCTGAATGCTGTTGGCTATTACTAAGCCATATCTGTGTTTAAACTGCAACACCATAGGCTGTATGGGTTTGGAGGTTCCACCAGAACCTCCATCCCACCAAAACCTCCTGTCCTACTTCAGATGGCCATGGCACCAGCCACCAGCATATCTAGGGCCCAGCCTTGGACCTCCACCTCTGTTGGCTCTGCACCACCTTCTGTTGGTACCACCACTGAGGATGGGGCTTGTTCCCCCTGGCAGCAGGTCCAGACAGGGACATGTCCACTGTCATACAGTCTAGGACATGGTGCGTAAGGGGGCTCAATAAGAGGTTTCGAGGCCAGATACACCAGCTCAAGGGCAGAGTGTCACATTTACAGGGTGAGGCTGCCCATCCTAGACAGCCCCCAGCACTGCCACTTTTGCAGCTGTTTTGGTGCAGTGGTGGCTGCCCATGGCTGCGGACCTTCATCCCACTGTTCCCATCTGGGGGCTCATGGGCTTGTGAATGCCAGACACCCCTCCCAGTCCGAGGTGTATCCCCTCACATGTGTCATATACCGACCCTGTATGCTGTCTTGTCTGTAATCCTACCCTACTTATCCTCCACGAGCATACCTACTCTCCTTCCCCCACATCCCACTCTCACTCTAAGGAAACAGAAGGCCAATCGGTTCCTAGAACAACATTTGCCCCATGCATAGCTGTCCATTTCACACATGTGTCCACTGGACACATGTAACCCTTTTAATATGCGTAACAACATACTCCAGTTGTCCTTACCCCTGTCTCTCAGGCCCACAATCCTAGTATGCACATGACTCCTAAATGTTCCAGGTACACGTGATGCGGACGACCACATTGTACACACAACACTACCAGTCCCTCTATGGTTACCCCATGTACCATTATCATGATGATGATTTCTCACACAGCACCTTTCAGGAGTACTGTTCTCACATAATGATTGGACAGGAAGTGTTGTGTTAATGTAAATAACATGCACAGAGTGATGTATATGGCCAATGTACAACTGTTTGCGTGTATGACTGACACATGTCTGTCTGAGGGAGTCTTGATATTACATAGGATGACACCACTACATAACACAGGCGTTGCTGGTGTTTCCCTTTTCATTCCTTTGTAATGCTTTGTTGTCACCTGGGATGTTTCTGACATATATATATATATATATATATATATATATATATATATATATGTGTGTGTATTTCTATATGCTGGCCATAAACACTCACACATACATCTACATGATGGAATACATTTCCTATACTGTTGAATGACTGCGCTGGATGATATGTTTGTGATAAGGTCCAATGTCTGTATATCTGCCATGGCTTAGTGGTAAATCACAATAGCTGTGTGTGCAGGGTCCTGGTTTTGAGCCTTGCAGAGGGCATTTATTTTGTTGCTGGCAGAACAAGGCCATTGGATATGGTGTGATTAAGGCACATTAAAGAAGTTGTGATAGGGTGTGCATGGGTTTGCGTGGTGCTAAGCAATGCTAACCTCTGGTTACAGTTTCTTACACTCAGTTAGCCTCTACATTGCTTTACCAGTGTAATACTTGCATACTGGCGGCCAAACAGGCTTACACCTGCTTGCTCCCGCACTTGCAACTGCACTGCATTTGGTGTTTGCATCTGCCACTCACACACCTGCATGGGAGTGAGGACTACGATATTACCTTGTGATGCCTATTACATCGGATTACATGCATACAGTATTGGGAATGGCTGCCCATTAGGCAACAGCATGCCGTTTAACTGAATGGAATCTGCGGCCTGTCCAGAGTTTGATTCATATCATTGGTGTGTTCCTCTTACGATCTGCACCCATCTGGCTAATACATGGGAACTGACACTGTTCAATAGAAGTAATTGGGTTTTGGAACCCACATCCTTCAGCTGAGTCATGCTACTGCATACCTAATATTCTATCATCTTTCTAAGGTTGTCAGTGGAATATGTACTTTCTGTCCCTATCAGACCTCTCATACAATTGGGGAAATATACAAACTGAATCAGGGACGTGGCATAACAACATCAGGGACTCATTTAAATTATTGGTGCTATTAACCCGACACATTGATAGACTCAGGCATATGAATTCATACACATTGTCTGAGGTAAATGATGTTTATAACTCTTAATTGTTGTCGTTATTCATTACATGTAATTCACCACCTTTCCTCCATATGTCACTAGTTTTAGGAGGGATTACGTAAGCAGAGTTAGAAACTGAGTCGAAATCCGGGATGTCCCTGGAAATTGGGGACAGTTCAGAGGTACAGTCCTTATTTGTTCCCCCAATGGTTTATGTCCTGTTCAGTGGATGTGCTCTTAGGGGTTGATAGGTATGGGCATCAGCTATCCCCATTTTGGAATATTACTTACATCCCTGCGGCAGTCCTAATACAACTTTGCCAGCCAACACCTGCACACCTAGGCCAATAATTGCATACCTATAGTTCCCCCACCTGCCACTCCTCTACAGAACTCATCCTTACTGTGGGTGCAGGTGGGGTATAAACACACCACTACACACTGCCCACTCTCCCCGTGTCGGGACACATTTTGTATGTTGTGTCGACCCATGGGTTATCAGGCTTGCACAACCTACTGGTCCTTGTACATCATCAGGCTGGTTTTATAAGTCATTACCGGGACTGCCTCCGATCATTAATTTTTGGTGTCCCTCAAGGGACATCAATGTCTATGTTTCAGGATTAGACCTGGAAGGTCTCTCCCACTGGTAGTATCTTGCCAGTGGTCTGGGAAGCAGTGGTGTGTTTACCTTCATTGTGTGTCTGTATGTCTCACCTGCCTAGCTGGGTGGGTGGGGCATTGATGCTACATGTTACACATTTGTTTATTGAACCCCTCACCCCCATATGCACAGCCTGTGAGCATATGTTACTCATAACTGCTGTATCATATCCTAGCTATATACATGTGTATATTTACAGTCACATATATATATCTATGTACATTGCTATATACAGATATATCTGTATATGTATGCATACATGTATATTTATATTTTGCTGTATATCGATATATATATATATATATATATATATATATATATATATATATATATATATGGTTTTACCGGCCGCGACCGACACGACGCGCCGAGCGAGGATGCCGACTCGGCTGTGTGAGTATCGCAGTGGTAGCGGACGTTAGGTGCGAGGCAGGTAAGGTGAGAAATAATGAGAGGTGATAGGGAATTAGGTTAAGTGAGTGGAGGTTAGGGAATACGATTAGGGTGGGGAAAAGTAAGGGTAGGTTAGGGAGCTAGGAGAAGGGATGGTAAGTGTGTTAGGGTTAGGTCATCAGGGGATAGGGGGTGGTTAGAGTTTAGTTAGGTTTAAGGGGGTGGCGGGGCGGGTTGTTAGGGTTAGGGAGGCGGGTAAAGGAGAGTGCGATGGTAAGCGATAGGGGTGGGTTAAGTGAGTTGTTAGGGGCGATAGGCGCGGGGGCGGTGGATTAGGGTTAGGGGGGAGCGGTAGGTAAGTGTGCGAGTAGTGGGGACCTTAGGTTAGGGTAAGGTTTAGTGTGTTGTGTGGTTGTGTGTGGTTTGTGATTGTGGGATGTTTTCAATTCAATTGTTGTTGGTGTGTGTGTATAGGGGGAGTTTAGTGTGTGTTTGTGTACAGTGATTATTTGTTATCGGTTATGTGTGGTTCGTGTTTATGGAACCATATATATATATATATATATATATATAACAACATACGGGTCTATGGGTGTCTGCATATGTATATATTTATATGTGGGTACGTATCTGTATTCTGAATCTGTATGTATACATTTGTACTACGGAGAGGGAGAGGCTTATCTCTATGTCGCTATGGGTAGATATACACACACATACCTCTACATATATACGTCTACATCTGGTTATTCCGTTCCTTGCCCTATAGATTACACTTTGCTGCAGTGGGACTCATAGTGGGTGTGGCTGCACATTGGGTGATGCCTCTGCCCAATGAGCGCATTCACTTACATCCCTAGGGCTGTCCATATAGGCCCACATCAGCCAACACCTGCACACTTAGACCCATAAGTAGTTACCCATATTTCCCCCACCCTCGCCTCCTCAACAGCACCCATCTTACTCTGGGTCCTGGTCTGTTTTGGACACACTCCTAAACGCTGCCCACTCTCACTTCATGGGATACATTTCATACAGTAGTCTCGGCCCATGGGTCATCAGAGTTTCCCACCCATGTATTCCAAGTCTGTATACACCGCGGCCAAAATGGCCGGTCTATCACCTTCTTTTGGTCTTGGCAATTTTTGGGGTGTCCCGCAAGGGACACTCCAGTCTGTGTTCCAAGATTAGAATTCACATGTGCACTGTGTACCCCCCCCCCGGTTGTATCTTGCCTGTGGTCTGGGGAGCAGTGGACTCTTTACTTTGTTTACGTGTATGTTTCCCATGTCCGGCTAGAGGGGTGGAAGGGCATGCTGCGTGTTTCATGTTTCTTGCTTGGGCTCCTCACTTCTAGTGGCATAGCCTGTGAACATATGTCATTTTTGTGTGCTGTTTCCTATCATAGATGTATATCTGTGTATATTCACACACACACACACACACACACATATATATATATATATATATATATATATATATATATATATATATATATATATGTGTATATATATATGTGTGTATATATATATATATATATATCTATATATACACACACACACACACATATATATATACATATATGTATATGTCTGCAACTATATATATATATATATATTTATATATATGTATATGTCTGCAACTATATATATATATATATATATATATATATATATATATATATATATATATATATATATATACATATATGTGTGTGTGTGTGTGTGTGTGTGTGTGTGTGTGTGTGTGTGTGTGTGTGTGTGTGTGTGTGTCTGTAAAGCAATACCTACCCTGCGCAAATGCACTTACACATGCGTACTGGTGTTTATATATGCTTGATCTGCTTACCAGTGCCTTATTCACTGTGACACTGACACTTCACTCCACTTATCTTTTAATTGATAATTTGCAGGTTATACAGTGGATAGATGTCGCAATATGTTCATGTATGGATTGTGTCTTTGTGTCTTTCAGCTTATCCCAGTTAGGGATCGCCACAGCGGGACTCCGGTCCACTAATGATTGGTAGTGGATTTTTACGTGCCAGTTTCCAGCCTGCCGCAAAGCCTTCAATGAAGGCACGCCCCATTCATGCATGCCTCCACACAGAAGACACTCTAGCTATGAGGCGACAACGCTACAGCAGCACCATCATTCATGTACTGATTATCGATGGTAATTGGTATGTGATACAGTGGGATTCAGTACGGGAATGTCTGTTTGTTAGGGGGTTGCTCTAACCAGTGCACTATTGCTGTGCTGCTTCATTTGCATATATACCCATATACCCATGGCTCCTGGTTCCCCAGACACACACCCCAATGACTCCCTAACACTGCTGTCATCCATTCTCCAGTAGGATTCGTGGTGTATCCACACCATTACATATTGGCCACTCCCTAATCCTATTGACCCATCCCATTGGTTGACTCACTCCACATATCCTCAGAACTCCCAAACATTTAGTCCACAAACATTGGTGACGTGAGCGACCAAAAGAATACTATTCACAATTTTTGGGTTGTCCCACATGGGACACGCATGTGTTTATGTCAAGATTAGACTCTATACTTCATTACATCCTTACTCCTGTTCACATGATACTACAATTAATTAATATGTATGACTATGTGGTAATGCACACGTTACACATGAGAGCCTAATTATGTACATGTTTGGCATATTTCTTTTACAAATAGACCAGTTTAGTAATTGGCATTGCCATAGCAGGCAGATCACAGGAATGATTCCATGTGTGGGGAAGTCCTCACATTTGATTATTGTCAGCAAAGCGCTGATTTTGGACATTGTACACACTTCTGCATTTTAGCAGTTTCGTCCCATCCCTCTTCTGCACAGGCTATTATTCTATCTACTGTCGAGGTTTGTAAGTGCACATTCATGTTATTTATGTCTGCACATGGAATGCATGTGTTACAGAGAATGTACTTCTACATATTGATGTCTGCATGTGTGTATGCATAAATACCTATATCGAACTCACTGACCTCCATGGGGCGGTCCAATTAGAACCGGGTCATCCAACCTTGGCATGCCTGGCTCCATAATTTCATACCCATAGTTCCTCCACCCCACCCGTGTTCAAAATACATGCATACCTTCCATTGTCCACTTGTTATCACAGCCATGACACACCTCCACACATTGCCCTTTCCAGAGCGCTAGGGGTCCTACACGTATGTTGTCCCACCCCATGTATTCTCAGGCTCTCCCACCATTTAGTCCTTGAACATACCTGCCGTTGCTTGTGTAATGGTCAGAAGGCCAAATGGACTATATAATTTTTGGGTAGTCCCACCAGGGACTACCCTCTGTGTGTAAAGTAGACTTAGCAGATCAACAATGTTACTCCCACTGGTAATATCCTGCCTGTGGTGTGAGTAGCAGTGCTTTGCTCACTATTGCCCAGCTGGATATGACATACGCTGACAGCACTATATAATACTGGGGCTGCTGTTGATTCCCTTCTCATTCCTTTTGTATGCTTTATTGTTACATCATTCTTTCTTCATAGATAGATGGATATATATATATATATATATATATATATATATATATATATATATATATATATATATATATAAATATATATATATTTATACACATTGTATATATATTATATATCTGTATGTACATATATACATTTCCTATGCTGGGCACTGCTTAGACCCGCGCATGTGCACTCAGACTTGCTTACTGGTACCTATATGTGTTTACTGCTGCTTATTTGTGCTTTCACCTGCTTAATAGTGCCTTATTCATTATGACAGTGCCACTTTGCTTGAATGATATTTAAGTTTAAATATCTCATGCGATACTGTTATGTTGGTTTTATGGCAAAATTACATTCATTCCACATGGAGAATGATATGTGCTATTGTTGGGCTCGAACTGCGAATGCCTGATTGTTAGGCGGATGCTCTAAACACTACACTATTGACACGTTGATTCCGCATGTTTTTCTCTATTTGAATGAATTTGATGTGTAAGCTATGCTCAGCGGAGGGCAGCGACATGCAGACATGCTGCGCTTTGCTTACACTTTCGATATTGCAGCATTCGAATGTATAATTGGGACACAGGGACAGGGAATCTAATTGTGAAAGTTCTAGGTTAAGGGCTCATCATTCTACTACTTGCTTGTGTATTTACTACTTCAAGTGTATTTCACTGCTCATGGACACTCTTGTATGCTTAGCATACATTTCGGTATCCACGGACACTGAATTACTGACTTACTATTAGGGGCTGGCTCTACTAGTAGGCATAGTAGGTATTGCAAGTGTTGGGGCATGTTTACATCTCCGTTGACTTGTACACACCCCCTGCACCCGCACAAGTTTTCTGTGCACGTCGAGGTTGTGGTGGCATGCCGTCATACATATTCATATGGTGCTGCTGCGCCGCCTGTAGTGAGGTCACTCGGCACAAGGCTAAAACTGTCCTTGCGCCGAGCTTCTTGAATCCTAGGGTTAGTGAGGAGCTCTACCTAATGTAGATTGGAATCTTTTTCCAGAGCATGGGAAATATTTGGGACAAGACTCTATCCCTCCAGCACATCCTATTTATTGTTGTGGTGAGATTTAGATCCCTAGAGTGTGGCTTGAGGGGATATGGTTTTCTTTAGGTGGAGCATGTCCATCAATTCTGGGTTGGACATGGCCTTGTATGTCAGGCAGAGATCACCTCTGAGTAGGCGGTATGCAACCAAGTACAGCTGAAGTTTCTTCAGTCAAGCTGCATAGGGCATCAGTTTGAGGCCAGTGATTCTCTTGATGAGGTACTTCTGTGGTCTTTCCAGCTGTTGCAGGTGTCTTGTAAGGTACATCCCAAATGGGACATTGTACTCTATGATGGGTCTGATGAGTGATGTGTAGAGAGGCACAATTATCTCTTTTAATCTGGATGCAAACCCTTTTGTGATTAGGTGGGCCACACAGAAGTATTTTCTAACCACTTTGACAATGTGATTATCAAAGTCTACTTGTGTCCCCAGATCCCTTATTTCGTCTTCCGTATTTAGGGGGCTACTACCTATGTGGTAATTTGTGGGTACTTTGTTTTTTCCAAAAGGGATTACTATGCACTTTTTGGCATTCAGCTTGAGGCCATGGTTTTGACACCAGGTATCTGTCTCAGTGAGACCCTTTTGGAGGATGTCTTTGCCAGCTGGAGAGTCAATTATAGCCCCTAGTTTGCAGTCTGTGAACTTGGTCAGCCATAGTCCTCCTGTGCTTGCCTGTACCTCTGAGAAATATATGCCGAACAGGAGGGGTCCTAGAACTGAGCCCTGGGGAATGCCACTTGTAACTGGTTTAGAGTCAGACCTAGCTCCTGCAACTCTTACCATGTGGGTTCTGTCTGAGAGCCATTTGGCAACCCATCTCATGATGTAGAGGTTTATGTTCAGGCTGGTGAGCTTGTCTATAATACCAGAATGGGGAATAGTGTTAAAGGCCTTTGCGAGGTATAGGTAGGCTATTTGGACTATGTTTCCCTCATCTATAGCCCTGGTTACTGTCTCAAAGAAGTCCACCAAGTTTAGGAGGCATGGTCTGCCCTTAACAAAGCTGAACTGAGTAGGGTCCAGTGTTTGGAGGTTCCCAATGTCTCTGTTAATGAGATTCATGGTGATGTACTCCATAGCCTTGCAGAACAAGCTAGTCAGGGTTATAGGGCAATAGTTCCTGGGGTCTGTTGTGGCTGGACCTTTGTGGAGCAGAATAACCATTGCTGTGCGCCACTCTATGGGCACATAGCCTGTGGAGAGGCTGAGTGTGAGCAGTGTTTTTAGTTGAGGGGTTAGTTCATCTTTGAGCTCATGTAGTACGCAGCCTGGGACACTGTCCAGTCCCATTAATGCTGTGTTTTTTGCTTTGGAGAGGGCTGTTTTAACCTGAGTGTCTGTGATTTCAGGGGCACTACATTCTTCTGGTATGGTTATGGGCCCTTTTGGGGGTTAGAGGGGGTTGAAGTTTGGACTTAACCTGTCTGCCAAGATGTTGGCAACATCAGTCGGTTCAGTGTATTTTGTGCCATTCTGCACTAACTCCAAGGAGATCTGGGAATTGCCACTTAGATTCTTGACATAGATAAAGAATGTCTAATGGTTATCTTTGGAGTCCTTGGCAATTTGTCTTTCGAAGCTCGCCTTGGATGATTTTATGAGGGGTCATAGTTTTTTGCTGATACTGCTCAGGGATGTCTTCCCCTCTTGGGATTTTACTCTTTTCTGTACTAGTTTCCTCCTATTGTATAGCTTGTTTATGCCAAGGGTTCACAAGACTGGTTCGGTTTTCTTGGAGGAGTGAGTCTTGGTTTTGTTTGAGATAGCACAATCCATGCATTCTTGTAGGTACCCATAGAGTGCATTAGTAAAGGATTTTGCAGCTTGGGCAGCATTATTCTATAACATGGGGGATTTGAAACTTTCCACCTCGGTCTTAAGTAACATGAAGTTTGCTTTTGAAAAGTTTTTCACGGTGGTTTCTTTGACTGGGGATGGGGGTGGAATGTGGATATCCAGAGTGATTAGTTTATGGTCATATCTAACCAGTGAGGGGTTGACCTTCGGTGTGGGACACCGGTCGCCCATGTTGGTGATGACCAGGTCCAATATGTTTTCACCTCTGGTGGGGGTGTTGACCAGTTAATTCAGAGCATTTGAGTTTATAATTTCTAGGAAATGTTGGGCAAGAGAGTTAGTACTTGAATAGTTCTCCCAGTTAATGTTTGGGTAATTGAAATCACCCAATTGGTAGGACCTTTATGTTTCCCAGTGTTTCCAGAAATGTGGAATGGGGGTCCTGGGACATGGTGGGTGATCTGTAGCAAGCTACAATTTGAATTGCAGTTCTGCCCATTGGTAGTTGCACATAGATAATCTCTGGAGGTGTGGATATCCTTGATGAATATGGATACGCCCCCGCCTTTTGTATTTCCATCTGGGTTTTGTGGCTGAAATGTATGGTATGAGTTGTAAGCCTGGTAGTGCTGAGGATAAGCCAGATTATTTTTATAAATATTCTTTATTAGTGTAATAAAATTAGAAGGACATTCAAATAATTCTAAAGTCTTGAAAAGAAAGTCCCAGCTCAGCGAATCAAAGGCTTTTTCTGTATCCAAACCTACTATCAGAGCTTCCTGATTATTTTTGTTTAAGAAATCTTTAAGTGTTAGTATTCTTTGCATGTTGTCATGTGTGTCTTTTATAAATAAATCCTGTTTCTAAGGTATAATGAAGCTTATGTTATAGCGTTATAATGTTCTGACTTTCAAGACATAATTTATTTTGTAAAATAATCAGCCATCTTTAGACTTGATGAATGGATGCTGTGCTAAATTACTCAGCTATGTTTATACCATTAACTTAAATCTTCTTTATTTTCAAATGTACTCTAGTGTGTAACAAAAGAGCAGGACTTTGTCTTGCAACTCATTTGGTTATCAGAGTGAATAAAAAGTAATATGAAGAGACCAGATTTCACTTTAGTATTTAAAGACTTCTTCAGTCTTATGTTAAAAAATACTTCATGGAGTCTGTACACCATACATGATGTTTCTCTCTATTGTTCCTGAAAAAATAAACAATTTCATTACAAACTGAAAACTAAACATTTAACAAGGAATGACATTAAGGAACAAAAATCTGCCACTGAATGCATTCTCCCAAAGAATCACTGCTGAAGACACGCTCCAGTCTGTCTGACACCTTAGAGGTAAAGTAGATCTTAGCCTGTCATTGCCTACATTTAATGTACCCCATGCTATTGTAAACCAATAAAAACAAAGTGTAAATTAAATAATCTCTAGTTTCATGCAAACTAATCATATTTAACCCATGCAAGCTCATGTGAACACGAAGAAGACATGAAGCTTTGGACTACCAAAGAAGAATAACATAATGTCACTGTGTACCAAAGTAAGTAAACCCACCTGCTAAATAAAATGCAAAACTGCATGCTGACATATTTAAGAATATAAATCGAGTGAAAAGCTGTATCTGTGTAATACCAGCAGAGGGAATCCTCACCTAACATCAGTATTAGACTTCATGCTGATTCTCAGAAAAAGAATGGCAGTGCCTATTCATTTTATGACAGATAATGTGAAAAGTCACCTAAAAGAGGTAATGGATTCAGATTCTGTCAAGATAAAGTACTTCAGTGTAATCTGCAATGTCAACACTACACTGAAACCTATCTGTTCTGAATGAAAAGCAAATCATTAGTTCATTTTTAGTAGCAAGGATCTGAAAGCAGTGCACAGTTGCAATTTTTATTTTTTTACATTTTATAGAAAGATGCAAGTGACAACGGAAAAATATATAATAAAATCCTTTTTAAGGAAAAAAATGGTAAACAATAAAAAGTAGATACTCTGAAGCAGATGAAAACAATAATGAAAAGACAATCCCCTGGATTTACTAATCTTCCGTGCAGGACTAATCAGTTTAAGAGGAAGATGACAGAGCGCCATGCATATTAATGAAGGTGCACTGCCTGAACTCCTCATGCTACATGGAGCATGGACGAGTGCAGTGGGTGTGTCTGAGAGCAGATCTCTCAGAATAAGCACAACTGTGCAAAGTAGAACAGAAGACTGCGTAAATAAATGAGTGAGACCACTCATAGATGTCCGCATTTATTAATTAGTTTATATTTATGTATGTTTTAAAGTTGATTTTAAGGTTTCTTAAAAATTAATTAGTGTGCATCATGTGATTAATTAACTTGGCTATTTTAAGGTGTGTTCTCTTGTATCAGCTTTACACCTGAAGAAGCATTTCGTGAAAGCGCTAGTGTGTTGTAATAAAGCAGTTCTGCACAGATTCGTTTCCTGGTATCTTTCAAGTTCATTGTGGATTCTGGAGCCTATTCTCAGCAGCTTTGTGTGTATCTTGTACTTCATTTTTATAGCTGCAGAGGTTTCTGGTGCTTGGCCTTTGGTGTTTTTCTTAATGCTACATATAATGACATCCCACTCCCTCTGCTAACACATGCTCCAGGGTCCTAAACATAATAACTACTTAGGCTACATGGGTGTCGAATGACAGACTACTATCAACCTGGCCAAAGCAACACATTACACAGAACATACTGGAGGGATAGGGCCCTGTCCTGGGGAATCCCCACACTCTGGAATGGACTACTCATACATGTCAGGCAATGCTACTCATTGGCCCTCTTGACAGAAACACTTGGCAATTGGATGGGGAATGGGGAATACACCCTGGGTAGCATGTCTGTGCCACAGCCTGACAGGGGCACAGGGGGATAACATTAGTGGGTGGTGCATTGCAGGGAACCCCTGTGACTAGGCTTATGTAGGCCCCAGGACCAATAGACCAGTACTCACCTATGAACCTATGTGTACCACAGGCAACATTAGCCAGGGCCCAATCATGGCCAATAATAGTCTCTACACTCACCATAGGTACAGTACATTGTCTCTGTGGTTGGTCTAATGGTAGTCTACCACTTATACATGCACCACTGATTATGACATATGTGAGTACACATCAAGCACTCACTAAACATGTGTCCACATGTGATCCAGGAACACACAGAGGCTGTGAGCAGCAGTGGAAACACACCTGACACACAGAGACACATCCTGCAATGGTGTGTACACCCATAAGGTATGGTGCACAGTACATGCCAGGGTGCTGAACAGATGCACAGCAATGCTGTGGACATGGGTGCAGTGGGATCAAGGGGTGGGTCATCACCTACAAACAGAAGCCATGCATCACAGCCATGTATAATGTTGGCAACGGGGATTGACTACAGTTGCACTGCATGCTGTTGAGCCCCACATATTCTGCATGCTGACATGTGTGTAATTACAGGTTCAAGTGTGATACTGTACTGCACCATCGCCTACTATTGTGTGTGTTATGGGGTTGCTTGTGCTGTCTGTAGGTGCTGTCTGGTGGAGTGTATTGGTTGCCATGTATGTTGACTGCATGTGTGTATGTCTGTGTGTGTGTGGCCATGTCTGCACATGTGTGTGTGTGTGTGTGTGTGTGTGTGTGTGTGTGTGTGTGTGTGTGTGTGTGTGTATTTACTGTTTACCGGTGTTGTACAGATCTTACAGTCTGTTCCCTGTTTTCCCCTCACAGGTGGCGAGGTGGGGCTGGGCCCCCCCGCAGGGAATCTGATGTCACTGATACAGACAGTGACCATGAAGATAGGTGTGTTGAGGCACAGGAAGGGTCATCAGGAGCTGCCACTGGGCCACCAATTGACAACCCACATGTATCCACACCATCCATGCACACAGTCACACTGCCTCTACACACCTCATCACCATTGGCCCTAGCTGAGGGACAGCCTATGGTTGGCATGGGCCAGGACAGTGTGGTATCTATGGCATGTGTGTCAGGACACAGCAGGCATAGCCAGATGTCTGGCAGGATATCACATAGGCAGATGTGCAGGGGTGCTCATAAGAGCACTGCTGGTCATCATGCCCCTGGGAGACATGCCACATCTATTTCAACCACATGCATGTTCCAGACTGTCATGGAGGCACAGGCATGAATGTAACGGTACACCAGGTAGTGCCTAAGTGCGCAGAGGGCTCATCACACCTCTGTAATTGACAGCATCCGTAACCTAGCAGGTGCCATCCATAATTACACTGAGGTCATGGAGAGATGGTGGGGTGAGACATTGGAACTCATCCACAATGTCATTTCCATGCATCAGGACAGGGTGGGATGGTTGCGATGGCCATGTGGACTTATGCCAGCAACACCAGCAGCTGGAGGTCACAGTGGATGTCTAAACAGTCACAGCCACTCCTGTAGTGGCAGTACCAGCCCCAGCAAAGTGGGGGGCTTTCAACAACCCATCATAGCAGACCACATGCACATGGTCCTGGCCAGTCCCAGGAGGGACCTGGATCCAGTGGACATCTGTCAAACTCGGGGGGGCAGTACTCAGTCTGGCTCTATACCTTATACTGCCCGTAGCACCCCTGCAAAGCACAGGTCCCATGTCCGTGGCCGGAGATGGTGAACTGCAAACCTTTTCAGGTACAGTCTGCAGCTGTCCCACAATTCCCTGTATAGGGCAGCCACGTGGAGGAACTGTGTGTATGCAGACACACACACATAAACAACGAACCTAGGGCAACCACATACCTGGACACACAACATCACCAGTGGCTCATAACAATACTCAGCCCCTTCACACACATACACACACACACACACACACACACACACACACACACACACACACACACACATACACATGTTGCCAATTATATGACTCGGCCTAGGCCTCTGGCAAACCAACAACACACCCTGTGCATATGATGATACCTGTGCCACTCCCTGGCATCAGTAACATTGATGCAGGGACAGGCTAACATGGTTCTGATGCACAGGGTGACTGTACAACAGTGTAGCAATGGAATGATGTGTAGCATGTTGTCAGCAGTAAAGTGAAATGCTAATATCTTGGAAGGTGCAGCTGTGCAGCTATGATGCATCATAGCTTTAATTAACAATGTTGTATTGTTGTCACCAGTATCTGTTCTGATTGTATTGTGTTTGTCCATGTGCCACATGGCTGATGGGTGTAGTGGTGTCAGCAGGCCTTCTATAGTGGGTACCAGTAAGTGTAATGGGTGGTACACATGCCATGGCTGGGTACAACACACAGTGCCTTTGATTAGGATGCAGTACAGGTACAGGACTGTACACATGGAGGTATGTCCCCATGCAGGTAACACATCTGTTGCACATGTAATCCCACCAAGACAGGATAGGCACAACCACACAGTGCTATATATGCAGTCTGCAATGTGGATGACATTGCACATGCTAACAGCAGGGTGTATGTCCCTCTCCCCACTCTACTGTGATCCTCACCTAAGTAATATGTGTGCGCCAATGCTGGTGGCATAGCCCTACCCTTAGGAGGGTGTGAGGTGCTCAACTACTGTGAATGGTGTAAACAACAACTAACAACCTAATTACATACACTGTACTGTATTACAGACAGCTATGTTGGGGGATAGACGCAACAGTAACTGCAATTATGGCAGTGGTGTCCAAAACAGCCACACCCAGTGAGTTATAGCAACCCCAGTAGTGCTGCACACCTCAACAGTGTGGAGGAGGGCATTGACGCATCTATGACCTGTGAAGGACTGTATGCCCACAGGATGGCACCTGTGGTATGTTGGCATATGCCAAGCAGTCCTGATGAAAACATATCCTGTGAATGGAGGTAGATCCCGTAACAACTACACACATTCCTACAAGCGGGATGGTGTACAAATGCCTGCTGTGATCTATATAGGCATTGTGCACCTCCTAAGCCTCATCTACACCTGTCATGATTGGGTTAAGGAGGTATACCAGGTTCAGGTTGTATTCCCCTGCCTTTGACAAGTCCAACATTAGCGGGGTCCTGTGTTGAGATGTGACATTGGCCATGGGTTTATTGTTGGTATGTTCCATGTCCCTGCAGACCATGGTCATCAGGCTACTGGGTGGTAGTTCCCAGCTGACATGGTGGGTTTGTGGATGTCCCTGCCAACATTGATGAATCCATTGTCAGGTGTAGGGCTATTGGATTGTACTTACTGCACCTGCCCAGGGGGTTCCCCCAAGCATGACATGTCACTTGACTGTACTGCATGATATGTTAGTAATGCCAGCATTACATTCTACAGGTGGGATGGAGTACTGCTAACATGTACTGCCCTTGTCGTGTTGGGTCCTGCTTATGGGATCTGCTAAGGTTGGTATTGTATTGCAGGCCAGGCGTATTTGGCTGGGGGGGATACCTATCCATGCCAGATGTATGTTGTTTGGGTCTCTCAAACCCATCAGTCATGCATGTGGACATATATGTTGTGGTTACGTTCCCAGTTCCATCTACAGATGTATGTCCATGTATACCTATATTGATATGTATGTGTTCACTTTTGACAGGGGGACAGTCATTCCTTCGAATGGCCCTTTCTGCAAACTGAAAGGACTAACCTGTCATTTCTTACTGCACCACAGTTAAGAGAACTGCAGTTCTAAAGGCACCTTCGCTGACTCTCGAATTGCAAGTTGGAATACATATTGTAATGGTGGGGGCATGACTCCCTGCACCCCCCTCTGGGGGGCTGGGCCCCCCACAACCCCCCTACTGTGATATACGAGCTCCTAGTGTGCACTACAGTGGGGATAGGCAATGATTCCCCATCCCCACTATAGTGGCATCCACAACCAAATTGCCTAATCTGCAATGAGCAAATGCATAGTGACATTCGCTCATTGCACATTTGATGCATGTATTGCAGGACTGTGCAATGTTGAGAACATACTTTAGGCCTACCAGCTTCTGGACACATGGATCTCTCCCTTTGAAAGGTGAGCCATATATATGCTGACATATATGCATTCCTAATGCTGTCTACGTGCGGACATGTGGATATATACATATATATCAATGGCTGTATGCGTATCTATGTATATATGTATTTATTGTCATATATAAATATATATATATATATATATATATATATATATATATATATATATATATATATATATATATATATAGATATGTCTGTACCTGTGTCTACATATATAGATATGTTATATCCATTCAGTGATGAATATATATACACACACAAATATATCTACATGGTGGAATACATTCCCTGTAGTGTTGTATACCTGGGCTGGATAATATGTATGTGGAAACATCATGATTATGCATATCTACCATGGCTTAGTGGTAAATCACTTTGTGTATGATGTGCAGGGTCCTGGTTATGAGCCTTGCAGGACCTGCTTATTTTGTTGCTGGGCAGAACACACAAACCTGCTTCCAACTGCTTTATGGTACCTTAATCACTCTATCCAAAAGGCCGTGTTCTGGCCAGCAGCATATTAAACAACTCTGGCAAGGCTCAGACCAAGGACACTACACACCCAAGACAAACTGATGTACCACTAAGCCATGACAGGCACACAGATATTCAATGTTTCAGAAACATATTAGCCAGTCCTGTCATGCAACAGTGCAGAGAATGTATACCAACATACAGATGTCTGCGTGTGTAACTATAGTGCAACCTTAACAGATACAACATACCCATATATGTATAGATACACATATATTCAAATATATATGTTGTTTTACTAACTCTATATACATATATGTCGCTATCTATGCACATATACCTATATATCTATTAGCAGATAAATATATATAGGTATATATGGCCATACATCTGTAGATAGCAATTGCAGACTAACAAATACACCTATGTCCACATGCACCATTAATGGGGTTGAGAGGCCCCACACACTATACGTCTTGTACGACTAGGCATCCCCCCACAGCCAAAAACCTGCACCCTGCAATACACTACCAAGTACAGTCTGCCTCCCACAGGACATGTAATATGTGGAAACCGTCAATGTCCCCAGGACACAGATACACATACACATATATGCTGATACAGATATATATATATATATATATATATATATATATATATATATATATGCATGTGACTAGACATACACACACAGATATATGCACAATAAGATACATATGTAGGAGGTGCACACAATATGGAACAGTCTGTATGCCTACAGTTAACACCTGAACAACTGGACACTGTATGGGCTACACATACTAATGCCAATCATTGCCTGCAACATATACCAATAGAAAGGTCATAGGAAAGACATCATGCACAGGTTTGCAGAAATGGGATTCCTTTGATTGTGTACCATAATGGTCCTATATGCCATATCATATAGCTGTTCAAATACTGATAACCATATAAATGGAGTACTGCAACTGTGAAAGTGTTACACTTATACAGTAGTCTGGAAATGTTCACAACTGTTGCAGTCCAAGCCAAGCCCTTCAGAATGTACAATAATAGTACTGACAGACTGGGCCACAGGGTACCACACAATCAACAGTATGTACTGCAGGTGTGTAGTTCAGCAGCCTCTATCTACACTCTGTACAAACTCCATAGGGGTTAATGACGTTTTATGATCAAATGGGTTGTACCCGGAACATAACAAGGCATAACACACAGA
Organism: Protopterus annectens; assembly: GCF_019279795.1. NCBI lineage: Eukaryota > Metazoa > Chordata > Ceratodontiformes > Protopteridae > Protopterus > Protopterus annectens. The sequence continues at coordinate 1,365,680,688 of NC_056735.1, read as the reverse complement.
ACAGTCTGTATTGCAGGAGGCAGTAGGCTTGCAGTACCCCAAGTCATGTAAGTAAATTCAATATAGGTGGAGTATACGGTACTGTACATCCACATACCTTGTGGTAGCTCAACCCTGATACCACACATTTGTAACAGCCTAGGTCATTTATGGTGCTCCCCACCTGGACTCAATAATACAAGACCATATACCACTGTTACATACACTGGCCTCTGCAGTGCATAAGGGCACACATGTGTTGTGTAGGTGATGCCCACACATATATGGCCCCAGCCCCAGTGTATATGCAGGGGATACAACAGCAGTGTACTAATGGCAGTGTGATTAACTCACAGCCCACTACAGAACAAACCCAACAGCATGACAAATGTGCAGAGCTTGGTATGTAGATGGGGGACAGAGGCTGGAACACAGGCATATATGTGGAACACTGTTGCCATACACTAGGCAAGGTGCTGGTGTTACAGGATAATCTACAACATACCCTTAGTCAGAGTATTGAGGTTAGATATAGACATGGATGTAGCCATGTACTAGTAGCATTCAGCACACACACTGCCAGTGCCATATCTGACACAGGACCTGTGTGGTGTACAGACAACACATGACAGGCATACCTCTGCCCATCAAGAGGTTAGGCCCACAGTAGTGAGCTATGCTGACAGACTGCATTCCAAGGTACACTAGTATGTACGCACACACACCCTGTAACACTAGTACTATGCAAAGCATTACACAACTCTACCCACAGTCTGCCTGTAGTTCCTGAACCTCCTATAAATATGTGTCCACTCTGGGTGTACAGGTTCTCCTGTAAGTGGTATTGCTACCTGCTGCCTGTATCACTGATGCCCACACACAGGACGGATGTCCATTACACAGGAAATGTAAAGGGACCATGGCCACATGCTGTAGGGAGTTATAGTGGGTGGTTGCCATGACAGTGGTAATTCAATGTAGTACACATGTGTAATTTTATATATATATATATATATATATATATATATATATATATATATATATATATATATATATATATATATATATGGCTATCTGGATAAGTATATGCACATATATTTCCGCCATATGTCTTGGACATGGAGTGTATCTGTATGCCAGCCACTACAGTCCCACTGTAGTAGTGCAAGGGGATTACAGCTATGTATAGCAGGTATATTACTAGACTGTTGCAACTGTCATTGGGATTGTCTTCACAGACATGGTGTGTGTGGATGCTGACATCTTCTTATAACACGTGTGCCATTGGCTACTGACAGACATCCTAAAGAAATCATTGCTAGCATGTAATGCCCCTGTGAAGTGCAGCAGAGCTATTGGCCACTATATGTGGAACTTTGGACACGACTTGTACAGTCCAGAGGTATACACGTGATCCTTTAGTGCACCACATGTGTAACAGGCCTGACAATATGGACGTAGACAGCCATGTTGATGGGTATAACACATAACTACTGGTATAGATTTGTCACCATAGGTGTTGGATTCACACACTCATGCCTGGCCTGACACTTAATGACCACTGGTACAGGGGTGCCATGGACCCATACTACCCACTAGGTATTGACATACATCTGTACAGCATCCCACTGCTCTGTCTGACATACATAACATTTAAGGGAGGGCCAGCAGCAGTACATCTGGTGAGTATCTGCACATAACATCCCACTGGTTAAGTACACTAAGCTGCTAGGCATGTAACAATGCACTGTACAGGCTACAGGCAGACTGGCTTAACACTGGCCTACTTCTCACATGAGGTAATGCACATGTACCTGCATATATAGCAGGCTCGACAGCCATGGGTAAGATACACCTGTGTGACAGTGCATAACCACAACCAATGCGAACACAGCCACAGCCACATATGGTAAGCTAGCATAATATTTCAGAATATGAATTATCTGTTCTACACCATCCTCATATGTGCCACTCACAGAATGGCCCTACATATACACAGTTTGTCATGATGGCTGTCTGTGGTATGGGACATGTGTGTGTATGGCCCTACAAACATGTATGGCAAAATGGTACCATATAGTGGGGCAGCATGTAACATCTGAGAGAAGGGGAGGTAGAACAATGACATCTACCACAGTCTGTACACAGGCTGAGGTACATAATAACAATACACACACTGCCGACATTCACCATAAGTACACAGACCTCAGTACTGTGCAGTCATCCACAGAATGTCCAGCTTATGTCATGAAATATAACCACTACTGTACATGATGTGTAGTAATCTGATATATCACTGGCTTGTTTTCAGTTAAAATGACTATTTATGATGTACAGCACATATGCAGCACTTCATGCATGCTATATGTACAAAGGTTGACAGAGGTGTGGCTAACAGCACATACACAGGGCCAGTATAGACATGTTACTGTGATAACCTCATATAATTTCCATTGTAACAGGATTTGTTGCAACATATGTCCTGAGAGGGATATGAAGGCAGTAACTGTCATGGCCTTCACCATCTACAGACTGCAGTCCTCACACTACCTTCTGCATTCCACGGATTGATGCACTGTGGCTAACACATGAAACCAAAGGCACAACACTGCCCAGACTGCAGATGACCCTGCAGATTGGGATTCCTCATATACATGGAACTGACATGGGAGGTATTGCGACATGTGCGTCAGGCATATCCAGACAAACACTGTTAAACCAACATTACACCAAATGCAGTATGACAGCACTTACCATATGTAGTCAGGTCAGGCACATCCCCCTCCTGTTGGTTGCCCGCTTTGCACAGTGTATGTTGTTATAGGTAAATCCCCAATCCATCTGGGATGCTGTTTGTCAAACATCAAATCTAGTTCCTGCTCACAGTGACTGCAGAGGCTCAACACCACCATGATGTTCCTAGGTATTGGAGTGTGTTTCCATGCAATTGGCTATGGGATTGTTACCACAGCTGTTCCACATGCAATCAGCTAGGGGAGGGTTGCAATTCGTGCAGAGACCATCAGCTGATCATGAGCATCACTTAACATACACATGTTGCTGCCTAAGTAAGGCAGGTTTGGGTCTTCTCATCCACCAGAGAGGGAGTGGGTGAGGCAGACAGATGCAGATACATGTCAGGGAGGTGTGGGAGGGTAAAACTGAAGTCAGTTTGTTTAACACACCTACCAGCACAGGTATCAAACCCCCGACAACTATGTAGTGCTATCACAGTTTAATGCAGTTATTAGATACACCACATTGATTACCTGATGTGGAGTACTCAGAACATATATGTCAGGGTGAATGATATCTGCAACAGGGATACGGAAGGTATATGGTAGGTGTCATACACATGCCTGTCTGCATGAACATGTGCCAGCATCAACACAGGCACACTCAAACAGGGATGCACACACATTGACATACTTGAAAGGGCCAGGAGTGCAACTCATCAGTAGTGGGATTGCCACAACACATCAATGTGCAGGTATCACATGCACCACATGGGTCATACGGAGGCCGTATGGGCAAAGAGTATGATGAGATGTCAGACATCAGACAGCATGCTTCAGTATGCTCTGGAGGGTTGTAGTGAGTGTGGATCTGGACATACGCACCATACAACACACACACATACACACAGGGTGCCAGTTCTGACATGCATGGGTGCATGTCTACATGGGTGTGGTGGTCAACTGTGCCAGCAGGCTGTTCAAGAGTAGGTAATGGATATACCATGGCATCAGGCCTCATGACAATTGTCTGCATTGTGGCTAAGCACTGTAGTTACTGCATTTGCCCACACAGGTCGGTATGGCATCCCCCATCCAGTCAGCTGGGTGACTATTGTGTGTGGCCAATGCTATACACCACATGCCATGTATGTGTTTCTTAGTCCATGACATGGATTGTGTCTGGGATGTGCACACCTTCTGCATGCATGTACAGTGACATGTGAAACTGTACCTGGGGTGTCTGGCCCATGTTGTGAACACAGCTTATCAGTTGTGCCAGTCTTGCCCACCTGTGGCAGGAACTGGTTATGGGCAGCAGGTTTACCCTTCACCTACATTGATAGCATGCCAACAGCATTCCCTGATGTCAGTGTCATCTTTCCATACAGGGCATGATGTCAGGCATGGTATGTCCGTTGTGAGTCACATGTGATGGCACCACAGGTGGTGCAGGTGTCCATTGGGGAACATGGTGGAGGTGCACTGTCTGCATGTATGTGCATATTGGACCGATGGGCAGGGTGACATGCCCTCTGTAGCCCACTGCTATCACTGCATAGTTACTATCTGTGGCCAATATGCAGTGTACTACCCACATATTGGCTGTTGCCTAGGCATGTGTGCGTATGACACATTGGTTGAGTGTGTGCTCTGGGTAATAGTGGGGTTGCTAATTTGGATTGGCTGGCCTTGATGTCACATGTATGGGTATGGCTTTGCACCCCAGCCTCCCAGCTATTTTACATCTGTTATCCCTGTATGGTTGACATTGTGATATATAGTAGGGCCACCATAAAAGTAATAAGCAAAGCCCCTCCACATATTCACCTCTACACAGGATACATGTTACACACACACACACACACACACACACACACACACACACACACACACACACACACACACACACACACACACACACCTGTCATGTCTGGGAGTTGAACCCCTACCTAATTAGTTTATTACGCTACAGCACTACACAATTACAGTACGTGCCACGGACATTACTGGAGTATTTCTTCCCCAATGGTGTATTTCACAGTGACTGACATCAGCAGGATTACCAAAGTAGGGCATTTCAACTGTACTGCGAGTGACTAGCCTAAAATGCATTGCTCCCTATACAGACAGTGAGACACACACAAAATATCTACATCTGTCGTGTGTGGGTATAGACCCCCTGACCAAGGCCTATATCACACTACAGCATGGAGCAGTTATAGGTTGCACCACAGGGATTACAGGGAGCTTTGTCCCCACAGTTGTATTTCACAATGAATGACATCAGCAGGATTGGCAAAGTAGGGCATTTGAAATATACTGTGAGTGCGTAGCCTATGATGCATTGCTTCATACAGAGACATTGAAACACACGCAAAACATCCTGAACTGCCATGGGTGGTGATGGAACCCTACCACAGTTCTAAATCACACTACAGCAGTTCACAGTTACAGGATGCATTACAGACATTACTGGGCTATGCCTTTCCCAGAGGTGTATTTCTAGGTGAGTGACATCAGCAGCCTTGCCAACCTTGGCTATATGAATTCTAAGGAGTGTGTGTGACCTAAAAAGCATTGTTGGTCACTCAGTCAGAGACACACAGATTTACACACAGGTGCCAAGTCTGGGGTTGGAACACCTACCTAATTACTTTATCACATTGATTACCTGATGTGGAGTACTCAGAACATATATGTCAGGGTGAATGATATCTGCAACAGGGATACAGAAGGTATATGGTAGGTGTCATACACATGCCTGTCTGCATGAACATGTGCCAGCATCAACACAGGCACACTCAAACAGGGATGCACACACATTGACATACTTGAAAGGGCCAGTAGTGCAACTCATCAGTAGTGGGATTGCCACAACACATCAATGTGCAGGTATCACATGCACCACATGGGTCATACGGAGGCCGTATGGGCAATGAGTATGAGGAGATGTCAGACATCAGACAGCATGCTTCAGTATGCTCTGCAGGGTTGTAGTGAGTGTGGATCTGGACATACGCACCATACAACACACACACATACACACAGGGTGCCAGTTCTGACATGCATGGTTGCATGTCTACATGGGTGTGGTGGTCAACTGTGCCAGCAGGCTGTTCAAGAGTAGGTAATGGATATACCATGGCATCAGGCCTCATGACAATTGTCTGCATTGTGGCTAAGCACTGTAGTTACTGCATTTGCCCACACAGGTCGGTATGGCATCCCCCATCCAGTCAGCTGGGTGACTATTGTGTGTGGCCAATGCTATACACCACATGCCATGTATGTGTTTCTTAGTCCATGACATGGATTGTGTCTGGGATGTGCACACCTTCTGCATGCATGTACAGTGACATGTGAAACTGTACCTGGGGTGTCTGGCCCATGTTGTGAACACAGCTTATCAGTTGTGCCAGTCTTGCCACCTGTGGCAGGAACTGGTTATGGGCAGCAGGTTTACCCTTCACCTACATTGATAGCATGCCAACAGCATTCCCTGATGTCAGTGTCATCTTTCCATACAGGGCATGATGTCAGGCATGGTATGTCCTTTGTGAGTCACATGTGATGGCACCACAGGTGGTGCAGGTGTCCATTGGGGAACATGGTGGAGGTGCACTGTCTGCATGTATGTGCATATTGGACCGATGGACAGGGTGACATGCCCTCTGTAGCCCACTGCTATCACTGCATAGTTACTATCTGTGGCCAATATGCAGTGTACTACCCACATATTGGCTGTTGCCTAGGCATGTGTGTGCGTATGACACATTGGTTGAGTGTGTGCTCTGGGTAATAGTGGGGTTGCTAATTTGGATTGGCTGGCCTTGATGTCACATGTATGGGTATGGCTTTGCACCCCAGCCTCCCAGCTATTTTACATCTGTTATCCCTGTATGGTTGACATTGTGATATATAGTAGGGCCACCATAAAAGTAATAAGCAAAGCCCCCTCCACATATTCACCTCTACACAGGATACATGTTACACACACACACACACACACACACACACACACACACACACACACACACACACACACACACACACACACACACACACACACACACCTGTCATGTCTGGGAGTTGAACCCCTACCTAATTAGTTTATTACGCTACAGCACTACACAATTACAGTACGTGCCACGGACATTACTGGAGTATTTCTTCCCCAATGGTGTATTTCACAGTGACTGACATCAGCAGGATTACCAAAGTAGGGCATTTCAACTGTACTGCGAGTGACTAGCCTAAAATGCATTGCTCCCTATACAGACAGTGAGACACACACAAAATATCTACATCTGTCGTGTGTGGGTATAGACCCCCTGACCAAGGCCTATATCACACTACAGCATGGAGCAGTTATAGGTTGCACCACAGGGATTACAGGGAGCTTTGTCCCCACAGTTGTATTTCACAATGAATGACATCAGCAGGATTGGCAAAGTAGGGCATTTGAAATATACTGCGAGTGCATAGCCTATGATGCATTGCTTCATACAGAGACATTGAAACACACGCAAAACATCCTGAACTGCCATGGGTGGTGATGGAACCCTACCACAGTTCTAAATCACACTACAGCAGTTCACAGTTACAGGATGCATTACAGACATTACTGGGCTATGCCTTTCCCAGAGGTGTATTTCTAGGTGAGTGACATCAGCAGCCTTGCCAACCTTGGCTATATGAATTCTAAGGAGTGTGTGTGACCTAAAAAGCATTGTTGGTCACTCAGTCAGAGACACACAGATTTACACACAGGTGCCAAGTCTGGGGTTGGAACACCTACCTAATTACTTTATCACATTACAACAGTACGCAGTTACAGGATGCACTACAGAGATTATTGGGCTGAGATTTCTCCAGAGGTGTATTTCTAGGTGAGTTACATCAGCAGCCTTGCCAAAGTTGGGATATAAATTGTACGGGGTGTGAGTGGCCTAAAAAGGCATTGATCTCTTCCCAGTCAGACACACACAAGCACACAGTTGCCAGGTCTGGGGTTAGAACACCTACCTAACTACTTTATCACACTACAGCAGTGCGCTGTTACAGGATGCGCTATGGAGATTATTCGGCTATGATTTCCCCAGAGATGTATTTCTGGGTGAGTGACATCAGCAGCCTTGCCACAGTTGAGTATATGTATTGTACGGGGTGTGAGTGGCCTAAAAAGCATGGCTCTCTATTCAGTCAGACACATGCACACAAGCACACAGTTGCCAGGTCTGGGGTTAGAACACCTACCTAATTAGGTTATGACACTACAGCAGTATGCAGTTACAGGACACGCTATGGAGATTACTGGGCTATGATTTCCCCAGAGGTGTATTTCTAGGTGAGTGACATCAGCAGCCTTGCCAAAGTCAGTATATGAATTGTACGGGGTGTGAGTAAGTATTGCTCTTTACTTAGTCAGACATACACAGATTCACACACAAGCACACAGTTGCCAGGTCTGGGGTTAGAACACCTACTTAACTACTTTATTACACTACAGCAGTACATTGTTACAGGATGGACTACGGAGATTACTGGGCCATGGTTTCCCCAGAGGTGTATTTCTAGGTTAGTGACATCAGCAGCCTTGCCACAGTTGAGTATACGTATTGTACAGGGTGTGGGTGGCCTAAAAAGCATTGCTCTCTACTCAGTCAGACACACACACAGATTTACACACTAGCACACAGTTGCCAGGTCTTTGGTTAGAACACCTACCTAACTAGGTTATCACACTACAGCAGTACATAGATACAGGACACACTACGAAGATTAGTGGGCTATGATTTCCCTAGAGGTGTATTTCTAGGTGAATGACATCAGCAGCCTTGCCAAAGTTGTGTTTATGAACTGTACAGAGCGTGAGTAGCCTAAAAAGCATTTCTCTCTACACAGTCAGAGACAGAGAGACACGCACACAAACACACACTCACACAGTTGCCAAGTCTGGGGTTAGGACTACTACCTAACTAGTTTATCACTACAGAAGTACGCAGTTATGGGACGCACCATGGGGACTACTGAGCTACAGCTCTCCCAAAGGTGTATTTCACATTGGATGACCTCAGCAGGCTTGTCATGATACTGCTATGGGGAGGGTGGTGTGTGCATGGGCCATAAACAATTCATGTAGAGGTTGACATGCCACATGCGGGCACAGACAGGGTCATATGTCACAGGTACGTGTATACAGCTACTAGGTGACTACTCCCTTGTACAGTCATGTTGCACAGCTGGCACGTGCAACACACTGTCATGCTGACAGATACTGGTGGCTAGTATCTGCAGTGAGTGACACCTGCACCTCATGTGTTTGGGGCCCTTTGGCTGTGTGCTGGGTGGAACAGGCCTAGGTGGCTCCTTGTCACAGTCACCCTCTTCCACACATCTATGTCAGTCTAACTTTGGCTTATTACAGTGTGTTGTCCTTACATGTATGTCTGTATTCCTATACACTGTGTGTGCAAGGCAGGAGTGATACATACTGACATGTGTCTGCACTAAGAACTCCAACTGCCAGATATGTCTGGTCCACTGGTGTTTGCTGACATGGCCTTCATGTGTTTAAGTGTGTGGGCATGCCCAGTATGGCCTTTCCGTATGTTGTTGACTGACATTGTCTTCATTCCAAGTGTGTGAGCATGCTCAGTATGGCCATCTATACTGCATGTGTGGATCAAGTCCAGGTAGTTTGTACTGTGGTGCTGACCTTTGTGTTGTACACCGACAGGTAGCTTGCTGTCTCTGCAGGGTATACATCGGTTATTTGGCATTGGCTGTTGCTACATTTCTGCATAGTGGTGGGGGGCACTTGACTGTTTCTACATTTTGACACAGGGGTGGGGGGCACACGTGACTGTTACTATAAGTGTGCGTAGGATGGTGGGGCACACCTTACACTTTTACACATTTGCTAGGACTGTACTGGTATGACGGGTACACCATTTCAGTCTGTAGTCTTACCTATCATGCTGACTAGAGGCATACTAGTGTACTGCAGATCTTAGCTTTAACGACCTACATATTAGTTTCTGACTTCCTAGCCTTGATAACTTACATCCCACTGGCTGGTCTGCTGTAGTCTGTCTGTGTAGGCCTGGGGTAAGGGTTACCAAAAGGGCTCATTCAGAGGCCATAGTACAGCACTCGTTTGTGTTTGTCTACACTTATCCTGCTGGCTGTGACTGTTGTTGGGTATGTGTCCCCCCCAACTGGCATGTGTGAGTCACTTACCTTGTGGGTGTCCCAGTAGTGAGAGTGGTGCTGCAGGGCTGCCTATGTCAGATGCACATAGTACACTCCCTATACATGGTTGAGCACAGGTAGTGTCATGTTTGGCATCCCTTTTACTGTATGTGTGAGTCGGAGAGAGGTGATATTTCCTGGGTCCCTACTGTGTCAGTGCATGTGCTATGTGTTGCCTCTTTGCCAAGGCCAGGGCATACTGGGCATGCCTCCTTCTGCCTACTGGGGCATGCTCAGGTTGTTCCTCCTCTGAGTCACTCTGCACCTGTTCAGGCCTTAGCACTGGTGGAGGCCTGTGTGGCCCTGCCCCATGCTGTTCCTGCTGCAGCTGTATCCACAGGATCATATTGTGTAGCATGGCACATACAAGGACAATGCGTACATGTAGTTGGTGAGTACTTCAAGGCTCCACCAGATGTGTCCAGGCACCGGAACCGTGACTTGAACATCCCAAACACACGCTCTATTATGATTCGTGTTTGTGCGTGTGCCTTACTATGGAGTTCTTGTTTGTGTGTATGTGCATTTCTGATGGGTGTTATCAGCCATGGCGCCAGTGCGAATCCAGCATCCTCCACTAGGTGACCCTGTAGGATGTCCCCATTAGCAAATGTCTGGTACAGCTGTGTCAGATGCCAGATGTGGGAATCGTGGTAGCTTCCAGAGCAGCTAGCACACACATTCATTATTTTGCCCTGGGCATCGCACACGATCTGGCAGTTGATGGAGGGGGAAGCCCTTGCGGTTGATGTAGACCCTACCTCGCTCACCTGGTGGTGCTTTAATGCATATGTGCGTGCAGTCTATTGCACCCACTACCTCAGGGTATTCTGCTATTTGATGGAAGAGATGCATATTGCTGGCCAAAGCCTCACAGGTGATGGGGAAATATACATGCTCATCGACATGTGCTGACATGGCATCCAGGAACAAGTAGAGTACCCTGGATGCTGATGCCTGTGAAATCCCCATCATATCCCCAGCTGGCCTTTGGAAGGTACCTGTAGCTAGTATTCTTAGGCCTACACATACCTTGGTATCCACTGAGATGGGTTCCCCACTTTTAGTTCTATGTGTCAGGTGTGGCCGGCACAGCTCAACAATTTGCTGTAGGAGATCCTTGTCTACTCTATAGCGCTCCACTATCTCCAGCTCATGTAGCCCTTGGTAGGTTACCCTGGGTCTGTACACTCTTCTCTGTCTCCTCACTGTGGGTTGTTCAGCAGCATTCACATCCACAACACCCTCAGCCTCTTGCACATGCTGGTTTATGATAGCAAAAGCAGCCCCTAACATTTTTTCTCTTGCTTTCGTTTTGTAAAATTTCCCCATCTGTATACACCGGTGGTGCAGAGGTTTTGGGAAAAACAAGGGAGAAAGGTGTTTGCATAGTTTATAGTGGTGTGCTGGGCTGGGCTGGTCTGCTGCCTGTGTAATTGGCTGTTTCTGATACACTTCATCTGTCAGCTAAGCTAATTCTCCTTGATTACCTTCTTCCTTCTGTTTTGCCTTCCCATTGCCTCCCTGTTTAAGCCCATGTGTGCGCCGCACAAATGAAGTACTCAAATGAGCACAGAGCTACTTTTTCCTGGTTTAACTTCCTTTTTCTTCCTGTAAAACCTGGTGCGTGGCACGCACACCCGCTTACACTTTGTAAAGAGTGCTAGGCAGGTTTAGACACACCCCTAGCTTAGCTGTGCTAAGCTAGGAGCAATCCCAAGCCACAGGTCTCCAATCCGCTTACAGTATGACTGACACACACACCCATGATGTCACCTATATCCTAGTCTTGCACCCAGCTATTTATACTCTTACACTCTTGGGACCTGCCTCACACCCTGGAAAAATTTGGGATTCACTAACCTTTCCCTCATTTGCATAGGATTGCCTGCTAATGCATAGTTACATGTCCCACACTGAGCCTCCCACCTTAGCAACCACTACTCACTGGCCAGGTTGTCTTCTGCCTGCCATTGACTTGCATGGCAGAATAATGATTTTAGTTAGAATGCTCATTTTCAGTTTATTTTCTTACCCCCCCCCGATCTCATTTGCGCGCCACTGCCCTATTCTTAAACAGTCAAGATCAGTGAAAAAAAATAAATAAAAGTTGATTTTTCTATTTTTTAGCAGTTTGCAATGCCAATGGCCTTATACCTGGCCATTGGCATGCTTCCTTAATGATATACAGCCTTTATTTGGAGCTGTCATAGTTTAGTTTTGGAATTTGCAGAAATGTACTCAGTTACTAACCGAGTACATTTCTACAGATTGCACTAGTCTTGCACTGACTATTGCAAGCTTCCTGGATTGCAAAATCACCTCATTTGCATAGATTTCTCCTGAAAATGAGGTGATTTGCATACCAGGGCTTAGTCCATGCAGGATTAGTGCTGGAGCTCTCGTGCACAGCCCTGCCGGCTGTTCCTGGATCGCACGGCAGACATATTGCCTGCGTGAGCTCCTGCACTCATCTTGCACTCCGTGCAAGCTTTAGAGAATCCATTGAAACTTTCAACCACAATACCAAGCACATCCAAACTTAAATGCTTTGCAGAGAGTTTCAGAGTTAATGTCTATAAATTGAAGGGAAAATGGCTGAATATATATTCTTCTTGATCAGCACATCTCGTCCAGTAGGATTGGCACATTACTGCTCAGTGTTTACTCCAAATTGTACAAACAAATGATACAAGTCCTGATTTTCTTTGCATTCTGTACAAGTCTATTTGTGACACATTTCTTTATTTTTGTTCAGTGATGGCCCAAGTGAGTCACAGAGTAAGCAAACAGAGCCTAATAGACTCAAATATTGGCCTACAGGAAGCAACTCTTGCTCAAATGAACCTATGTATCTATGTTTTCATTTGTAAAAGGTATTCCTTTTGAAGAATGCAGCAATGCCTGTGGAGTGGCATTTGTTGATTTGTTGCTATATTGCTATGTTGTCATCATTTAACCTTTTGTTATATAACTCAAAGTGGCTCTTGGCACAGGACATAGTTGAAAATGGTTCCTAGTGCCTCCATCTGAGTACACTTTGAATCTGTCCATTTCTTTGGCATGAGATAGTAGCAGTGAGCTGTCAAAAATCTAGGCAGAATGAGTGGCTTTCAAAAACAAACATTATTTTCCTTGAATCCACAAACATGATAAATATGTAAGAATATTTGTCCAAAATTAATGTTTTATGTGGGGACAACGCCCATCTGTACAGACTCTCATGTGGGGGCTGCATGCCCTATATCCCCCTTTATTTACAGTAATCAGCTGTGAAAATGACATTATGCATAGAAAATAAAAAATTCTAAAAGGTTAATTGTGTAGTACAGCTGACATTTCATTTCTGTGGTCTAGAAGTGCTGCACAATTAACCTTTTAGAATTTTTTTATTTTCTATGCAAGTGCTTATTAGCTGCTCATTTGCATGCCTCTGAATCAAATAACTAGTAAAGTTAGAATAATAGTGCTAGCGATCCCTCCTACCAGTCCCACAGAGCTCTGTTGCACAACTGCGCACACACACACACACACACACACACACACACACACACACACACACACGCACACAGTTGCACAGAATCTAAACATGCACAACCACATATGTACACACACATACACACACACACACACACACACACACACACACACACACACACACACACACACACACACACGTGCGTGCAGGCACTCTCACAGAATCCAGACAGACATGCACAAACACACATGCATAAACACACACACACACACACACACACACACACACACACACACACACACACACACACACACACACACACAGACTAACACACTGAGACAGTCCCACTGATTCCCCTACACACATACATACACATGTACGTGGACACACATGCAGACACTCTCACAGAATCCAGACACATATACACAGACATACATACACACACATGCTTCCACAGACCCCAGACAAACATGCACAAACACACACACACACACACACACACACACACACACACACACACACACACACACACACACACACACACACACACACACACACAGTCTTGCAATACTTACATGATGTTTCAATAGCAGCAATGGTGATCACCATAAAATACCATATTTCTTCCTACTGCTCCTTTCCAAAATAACACACTACAGCTTGCCTTAGAATTCTGTCTGCAGTCCTACCTCAGTCCTGGAGTAAGGATCAGGGGAAGAGCACATGGCTAATTTGCATTAATTGTGACCCCAGACTGCTACATTTTCATGGAGTGATGGCCAGTAAACCAATATATGCTGCCTTACTTGTGTCTGCATGTTACTGTACAGCATCAGCTGTCTCAGAACTGAAAACACAAAGTGCACCGATCAAACCTGCTGGAAACAGGTTAGTGCATTTTCTCTTTTCTTCTATGCGTTTAGAGAAGAGTACCATTTTCCAAACACAGTGCTCACATTTCAAAATAGCTATCACATAAAATTATCTCGCATTCCACTGGGATTAATTTTGTGGATACTCTATGTAATTTCTTTATATTTTGTGTTTCTACTTGAAACATCTAATTTATGCATTCCTTGAACTGCAAATTTCTGTCCAGTGCCTAGTGTATTGTGTTTTAGCTGACTGTGTTATTTAGTGACCTTCGACGGTTCAAATGTTCAAAGGTGTATACTAGGCTAATGACCACTGGGGCCTTTATAAACCTAGCCATACAACCCAGTTTTAAGGGGTGTATGTTAGGACATGATTTAATGGCTGCCTCTGTCCACCAGAAACATAGGTGTCAGTAATTTTCCAATTTCCCATTCACTGGTGCTTGTTGAGATTAAATAGGATTAGGGAGGGCCTCTGCTTCACATAAATGGGAAGCCTATTTCAGAGAATGGAGATTCTCTGAGCTATGTACCTTTCCCTTCTGCATGTCTTATTTTAATAGCAAATAAACTCTAAATCATTAGATCTAATAGTTCTGGTGCTTTTTGTTTTGCAGATATGCAAGAAGTTCATCAGAGCATGATCTAAGAATACCTTGTTTGTCAGGCATAAACTGCCCTTCTGCAGTTTGTAGAAAACAGAGCATAGAGATCGGGCTTTGAGACAAGCTGTATAGGACATTGTGCTTACAGCCTGTATTCTGTTTATAGGGAACTTTTATGGATGTTGCATGTGTCTGGGCCAGTAGACACAGAGTGGAATGTTTACTTAATGATGGGTCTGATGATGGCTGAGTACAATGTCACACTGACTTCCCTGGACCTATTTGCCATGCCCTTACTTATAAGTTGAATGACACAGAATGATTTCCTTACAACCTTAGACACATGTTGGTCTAAAGCCAGTTTACTATCTATATGCATCTCTAAATCCCTGACTACTTACTGTGTCTACTTTTAGGGGTGTTTTATCAATATTGTGGTTTAATTGTGTGGCCTGCTTCCCAAAAAGTATTATAATGCATTTCTCAGCATTGAGTTTTAAGTCATGGCTTTGGTAACAGTCATTTGTCTGTGTTAGACCTTCTGTAAGAGATTAGTATCTTGGGAAGGGTTCTATGATTTCTCCTAGTTTGGCAGGGTGCGGAAGATGAATTGAGAGATTTTGTTGTTTTCTTAGAATCTACCACTGATTTTCTTAGATTTACCATGGAATTCTCTTCTTGTAATATCAATTTTTTAGATGTTTTTTAGATGTTACTATTACAAAGAAAGAGAGAGGACTCCTATCTACCAATATTTATAGAAAAGAATGTTGGAAGAATACTTTGTTGAATTATAACAGCATGCACCCAAGACATATCTTTCCCAACATAGTGAAGAGCCAATTTATAAGGATTAACAGATTATGCAAGGAGCCACACATATTGAAAAAAACAAATTAAGGTCCTAACTGAGTTATTTCTAGAAAAGGGATATAATAAGGCAATGCTAGATGAAATTAAAGATCAAGTTTTCAATACATCACATAAAAATAGAAAGAGGAGAACATGGATAAATTATAGAAAGTGTGTTAGAAACAAGCCTGATCCTAAGAATGAAGAGAGAATATCTTTTATCACCAGGTATACCAGTGATATTAGTAACATTACGAAAATTATATATAACAATTGGCATGTTCTTACAGTTGATACTATGATATGTAGAATAATAGGGAGTAAACCTAGATTCATTTATAGGAATAGCAAAAGCCTTAAAAGAATGTTATGCATAGAACGCATTCATAAAACACCCGGGGAGGCACAAAACCCTAACATCTTGATAAAATTAGGTACTATAGCATGTGGGAAATGTAGAATGTGTACTTTTATTACCAAATAACAGGTTTTTGTCCATCCAACTTTACATTTCAGTTTAGAACCACATTTCTATGCATCATGTGACAGTACCAATTTGATATATTTAGCTGACTGCACTGAATGCTCAGCATTCTATGTAGGCCTAACAACAAGAAAGCTTAGGGATAGGATGTATAATCACATATATGACATCAGGAAATGCGACCCTAAGAATGCGCTAGCGAAACATTGTTCCACACATGTAGGACATAAGTTTTGTTTTAGGGTTCTTCAGCTAGTTCAATCTAGTCAAAGAGGAGGTAATAAGATGCATCAACTTGAAAGGATAGAGTTGGAATGGATCTTCAGGATGAAGGCTCACCAGGAACCAGGTCTCAATCAATATATTACAATTAAACCTATTCTAGAATTAAGGAAACTGAAATAAGTGAGTAAAGCTAGATGGATAGGTTTGATTATTTGGATCATTGCTTGATTATATATTTTTATTTTTATTAGTCAGGCATCATGCATGTACATTTATTTATACATTTGTACATACTTATATACATTTGTCATTATATTTAATCAATACATATGTTTTGTTATCTAGTATATTTTTTATATATTTCCATATCTACTAGATATATAATGCAGCTGAATGTAATAATCATTATATCACGTTCTGCATTCTTAAGTACAGGCTAGATGTTAGGCAACTTTATAGTTGTCTTTGCATGTTGTTCCAAAGGGTTTTGTTTTAAAATATATCAAGTAGGTTGCTATTTGTTGTTTTAGATCTAAGTTCAATTTTAATGTGTATATATTAGATGCAATACCACACAAAAATGCTGTTAAGCAAGTTGTAACATTATTTAATATACAGGCATTATGACGTTACATAAACTTGTTTAAACATAAATAGAGCACTATGGATGCATTGGTTTTTACGTAATTGATTTGATACTATTGAAATCAAGTAACATTTTCATAAAATCTTTGACAGTTACATCAACTTCATTTGTTTCTACATTATAAAATCATAGTTTTATATTCTTACATATATTTTTCTGATTATATTTTTAGTTTTGTTAAATAAGTTATGAGATGTTCATCATTTTTTGATGATCTGTTTTCGTGTTGCATTTATAATGAACGTGACATTTTTACTTGACTTAAATAGAGCATTTCTAATTAACTAATGATGCATATATATTTTCTCAATTATGTAATTATGTAATTATGCAATGAGTACATAATTGAATCTTATAGTCTTTTACTATATAAGTATGAACAAGCAACATAAGTTATTAGATCGATGAAGTTGCGATGTGTAGTGCGAGCCTCCATCTCTTTTTTACTCTTTGCACCTGGATTAAACATATTTTTTACTACAACTCGTGGCAGTCTGACTTGGTTTCTTGTGATTGCTCCTAGTTTACAATTATCTATGAACTTGGTAAGCCAGAGGCCCTTAAAATTGGTCTTGACTTCTGAAAAATAGATTTCTAAGAGGAATGGACCCAGCAAAGAGCCTGGGGAACTACACTGGTGACTGGCCTCTATGTGGAGGCGGTATCTCCAATCCTAACTTCCTGGGTCCTGCCTGTGAGCCAGCTGGCTATCCAGTGAGTTTCAAAGGGGCTTATGCCTAATTCCATGTGTTTGTTTACACTGTCTGAATGGGGTACTGTATCAAATACTTTAACTAGATCAAGGTAGGATTTATGCACTGTTTTGACCTCATCCATTGCCTTGATGTTCTTATCAAAGAAGTCCACCAGGTTCAGAAGGCATAACCTGCCTTTAACAAAATCAAACTGGTGTTGAGTCCAGTGTCTGAAGGTTGCTTATGTCATTGTCATTGTTAATCATTTCCATAATTGTTTCCTTGGCTTTGCAGAAGAGACTCGTCAGAGTAATGGGTGTGCAATTCCTGTGATCCATTGATGGCTCACCCTTGTGCAAAGGTATGATTGTTAACAGTCTTCTATTTGGATGGCATGAAGCCTGTGTGGAGCCTATGGCTGATCAGTGATACCAGTGGCCTATAAAATTTCAATTTGGGTTTTTTCGTTTATTGGCGTTCTTGTTTACAACATAACCTGTGGATTATAAAGAACTTTGTACACATCTATCTGAATCCAGGAGTTTAAAGGCACTGGACCTGCAAGGGTGTTTTTTTCACCAGTTTGTTTTTTGAATTTTTAGATACCAGTGGCCTTGACAAGTCATAGCTATTCAGGTGGCATCCTGGGATGTTATTGTGGCCCATTGAAGGTGTATTCTTGGCCTTAGAGAGTGCATTTAAGACCTGTGACCAAATGAACAACCACAAAGCCTTCTATAGTTCTAACAAGAATCTCCATGGCAATACCCAGGTTTACTGTGAGTTACTGCCCAATGGTACCTCCTATACTGAGCCAACAGATATTGCCAACATAGTGGCCAACAGATTCAGTGCCAACTTTACTCCTCTCCCCCCACTAAAGGGCCAATCACAATACTGGATAAATGTCAGGCACCCAGCATTGCTGCAGAACAGGTTATAGCTGCATTGTCCAAGGCCAAGAATACAGCTTCCATGGGACTGACAATATCCCTGAATGTGTTCTACATGAACTACAAAGTGAACTGGCACCACATCTGTATGCCCTGTTCAATCACAGCCTCACCTCAAGCTTTGTTCCTACCCCTCTCCATAAAGGGGGAGTGACTTCAGACCCTGGGAATTATTGGCCCATTAGCCTGACGAGTCTGATATGTAAGGCTATGGAGTGCATCATCTTAGACCTAATTAATAAGGATATAGGGAATCTCCAAACTCTAGATCCCACACAATTTGGTTTTGTGAAAGGTAGATCATGTCTGTTCAACCTGGTTGGCTTCTTTGAGTCAGTCGCCAGAGGTGTGGATCAGGGTAAGGCAGTTCATACAGCCTACCTCAATCTGGCCAATGCCTTTGATACCATTCCCCACTCAGGAATTATTGATAAACTCACCAAACTAGGCATCAACCCCTATATCACTAGGTGGGTTGCAAATTGGCTTACAGATAGAACCCACAGTGTGAAAGTAGCGGACTCCAAGTCAGACTGCTGACCAGTCACAAGTAGAGTCCCACAGGGATTGGTCCTGGGTCTTCTCCTGTTTGGTATCTACTTCTCAGAAGTCCAGGCCAACATGGAGGGACTCTGGCTGACCAAGTTCGCAGATGACTGCAAGCTGGGAGCCATTATTAACTCCCCAAGTGATGCAGACATCCTACAGAAAGGCCTCACTGAGACCAATGACTGGTGTCAAAACCATGACCTTAAGCTTAATGCCAAAAAATGCGTTGTCATCCCTTTTGGGAAAAAAACAGTTCCCACTAATTACCACATCGATGGGACCCCACTGAACACTGAAGGCATTATAAGAGCTCGGGGGACACAGGTTGACAGAAACCTTTCCTTTGACCACCACATTGCCGCTGTGGTCATAATGTTCTTCTATGTGGCACTTTTCATTACCAAGGGGTTTGCATCCAAGAAGAAAGAGGTCATCATCTCTCTCTACTCTTCCCTCATTAGGACAATCATCGAGTATAATACTAGACACATGCAACAGCTGGAAAGGCCATAAAAGTACCTCACAAAAAGGATTCTAGGCTTTAAGCACATGTCCTACATGGACAGACTAAAAAAATGCCAGCTATTCTCTGTCTCATATCATCTACTAAGAGGCAATCTCTGCTTGACTACAAAGCCATGTCTGACCCAGTTCTGTTAGAAATACTACATCTAAAGAAACCCTAATCCCTCCACACCACATGCTCCAGAGACCTCAAACTCATTACCACAATCAACAGAACATGTTGGAGGGACAGGTTCATAACCCAGAGACTGCCCATGCTCTGGAATAGATTTCCCATACATGTCAAGCAGAGCACCTCACTGGCCTTCTTCAAGAGAAATCTTGATGAGTGGATGGGAAATAGAAAGTTCACCTCGGGGATCACTCCAGTGGTTCTACTTGATAAAGGCACTCGGAACTAACGTTGGGTGGCATGATGCCAGGGCACTTCTATGGGCTAGGCTTGTAAAGGCTGCAGGGCCATTACCCTAGTACACACCTATGAACCTATGAGTGTCCTATGACTGGAATCCTGAGGAGTGTATTTTCCTTGCCTTATGGGCTTGTTTGTTGAGGCTCCACTGGTTTTGGCTGTATGTGGAGTGTTGGGTATCAAGTCTTTTATGTGCTTCCAGATAATTTTTGCAGGTGGAATATCTGGGAGGTCTTTGTGGCTTGGGAAGATGGGGGGATGCTATATGTGTTGGGTGCAGTGTGTTTGTTTTTGAAAACCAGATTGTTATTATGAGTATTTTTACGCATGAGTTTTGCCCCCAGAGATATTGTTTTTATACATCTCTTGCATAGTTGCATTTATTTGTTTCTTTGAGGATTAAATTGTCAATGAACACTAGATAATTGTTACACTGTCTCAGTATAGTTATATCCAGTAAACTGGCTGATGAAAAATTGGGGAAGTGCACATCCATCAGTCCTTTACTGAATGAGTTACAAGGGTGCAGTTTAATAGTAGGCTGAGTAAGGGTGCTTTTTGGAGCTAGAGACAACATTAGGCTATATAATACTAAATCCAAAGGGCAGTGCTGATCAGCATACAAACTAGCGGTTTTATGCCACTCAACATGTAAATTAGTTGCTCTACACTCATTGATTTACTGGTACAGTTTCAGGGGTGGTTTTACAGGGACAATCTGTTGTCCAGGTATCTGTGTCTATACAATGCAGTACTAGCCACTGCTGCATGATGGGCAGTGGCACAAAAATGCTTCAAGTTTATATAGACACTTACAACACAGGAAGCTGGCTTCTACGTCATTTGGCCAATAAAACAACTACACTTACATCATTCTTATTTTCTTCCGAACTCAGATAGACCAGGCCACCACCTACTGCCTCTAGATGAACTATCATCAGTCCTCTTAATGTAAACATACAAAAAGATTGTTTGATAGTGTAATGCTATCACAACCTAAAGAAACTACTTGAACAAGGTGATTTCAAGTATTAGGGACCTTTAAAATTATTTAAAGTGCAAAATCAACAAATAAAGCAAACATAAAGCAGTAGCACTTTAAACAGTTAACTGAAGTGCAAAGAAATAAAATAAATCTTATATCTGCCAAGGATGAATAAAGATTAATTCAGGATCCTCTCAGACTGTGGTGAGGGTGCCAAGCAGATGGGCGGTCTGGAAAAAAGAGCAGGAGACAATTTGTAGTAAGGAAGTTTAACTCAAGAGCAATACTGGTTTGCTGGCTGAGCAGTCAGTATTCTGTATATATGGAAAGCAACGGTGGGAAAAGTACTTAAATATCTTACACAAGACACTAGAAATAAAAAAGGGGAGGGAGGGACTTTGGAATTCAGATTACCATAAGGGATGGAGGCCCGAGATACTCCCTTTAAAAAACACAACTGGAAAAGGATGTGAGTTTGCAGAAAAAAATCAGGATGCAAGAAACAGGCTAGCTAGAGGATTCAATCAAATAAAGCCAATAGTGCAACTGTAGTCCTATGACTCTGAGCTACAGGTAAGTTAGGTTAGGTAGACCACTGGTAGGTTAGAATTTCAGAATCTTTAGCTTAAAGTCTCAGTGGGAGATGGGACAGACACAAAAAAAACAGGAGAACAGAAAGGGCACTGGAAGCAGGCAAAGGTAAGTATAATATAACACTCTAGCAGCAAAACTGGAATATAAACAGCTGTAAAAGTAGTGAAACACTAGTCCAGCAAGAGAATATATAATACTGTTACTACTGCAATTCAATCACAGTTTAAGGCACCAGACTCTGCAGAAAATTACCAGTAACACTGTTTATAGAAACATGTAATAATAAATGACTAAATGATAGTCAAATCAAATCAAGCAGTACTTCATAGTTCTGCCAGAACTGTGAATGGAACTACAAGACTAAGGCCACAGACAGGGGTAAAAATACACACAGCTAGCTTTTACAAGTATTACTTATGGTGACAGAAGTACAGTATAAGCACAATCTTCCCACAACTCCCTGTGGGAGTGGTTACTGACTTGAAAGTGTAGTTTTATTGGCCATTTTGGGTCAATTCCAAAACTCCTTCATCTTCCTCTCTTAAAACCTGGTTGCCTCATGGTTTTGGCGTCTTTTCAGGCTTGTTGGCTGTTGGTGAAGCACCCACCAAGAGGAGAAAACGCTGAGAGAAGAAAGGAGCCACTTTTGAGATTTTAAGTATTTTTCCTCTGTTTATTTGCTAAGTTTTTCTGCATAGCCGCCTATTTTGAGCATTTTCTGGCTTGTTAAACTTGATTTCTGTATTAGTAACTGTATTTAGAGCACAACCTAGAGCTGTTTACTGAATTTCCTGTTTGCACTTATTTTTAAAATCGTTTTTTTCTCAAAACTTGCATTTTATCTCTCTTTGGCCTAGCACTCTTGTGTGGGGTCATTTACTGCACTGTTATAACTTGTTGATACTTGTGAATCTCTGCTATCTCTGAAAAAAACAAAAAAACAAAAAAAATCTTGCTTTTTTCCCACTTTTCTGAGATTTAAAAAAAGTTCAGTTACAGGCTTGCTGTTCTTGAACTGTTTGTAATTTACTGTGAGGCCATTTTTTGCTTGGGCTAAAGGGAAGTCTCTCTGTTGATCAGTGGCAGTGAAAAACATTGAGCAGCCTGCCTGCCACACCGCCTAATTGGGTTTAAACTATTCCTGGCTCCACAAAGTCTGCTCTTCACTTTTTCCCTTAGAACTGCTCTATCTCTCAATTTAAACACCATATTCTCATTCTAAGGCCCTTCACTGGTCCAATTAAGTAATCCTACAAATTAGCACTATTAAACCATAAGCACTACTTACTCTTATACTCTCTACGATTACCCTGTCCTCTATTGGTCCGTCTTAAATTCAGTTTCCCTATATTACTCTAGCATGTCCAAAGGTCAGTCAATGGTTTCCTCTCCAGTCCAGCTGGTGAATCTGGGAATTTTGAGGCAATGTTACAACTGTCTCATGTACACGGACAACCCTCTCCTCCTCCAAACAGGTTCAAATATATGTGAGAGCTGCAACTATTTAGCCAAACTGGAGGCTGAGCTCTCTCATCTCAAAACTGGTGTAACCAGTCAGGAGGAGAAAGTAACCTCACACAACACAATTCCAGTATCACATAGTCCCACCACATCAGCGAACCAAACACATAAATACACAAAACATACTGGAGGCTCTAAATAAAAATCTACCTAAGCAACAGAGACCTCCAAAGCAGACATCCAAGCAAACGCTACCTCAAAACAAAACACGCACAACACATAACCCACAAAGTCAGTGTGCCAAGCAGCCACAGCCCTTAAGGCTGAATAACACACCTGGTACTCTTGTAATAGGTGACTCTATTGTCAGACACACTGACGTCCCGCTCACCAGGCTGAATAAAGAGAAGGTCACGGTGAGCTGCCTGTTGGGTGCTAGGATCCGCCACATAATGCAAGCACTCAGGTCACTCCAAAGTAAATACAAATATGACTCAGTCATTGTACATGCTGGTGTGAATGACCTGACGTACCTCCCTGGACTACATGAAAAGAGACATAGAGGAGCTCTCTGATCATGTAGCCCAGGCTGGTATGACCCTGACCTTGAGCAGCATCTTACCCTCACCTAGAATGATGCCACAGTACAAAGACAAAATGATCGATTTTAACAATTGGCTAATATTTTGGTGTCATTCAAAGGGGATCCAGTGCCTGCCAGGCTGGGATGACATGCTCGACAAGCCACGTTGCTTCACTAGGGACGGCTTGCACCTGTCACCACTGGGATTTCAGATATTGGCAAAGGCTCTTGCCACCCCCATAGTGCCTTTTTTAGGCAAGGCTCAAAAGTCAAACCCACCCCCATAGACAGCACAAGGAACAAGAAACCAAGGGTAATGCTGCTAAACGCCAGAAGTCTTAACCTCAAGATGCACGCACTCAAAGCTCTCCTCAGTATGGAGAACATCGATATATGTGCAGTGACAGAAACTTGGTTCAAGGCTCCAGAGAGCACCCCAGCACTACCAGGCTATACCTCATATCATGCTTTTCGGCCCCAAAACCTGGACGAACCACAAAAGGAGGGGGAGTTTCCATATTTATCAAGGATATCCATACCTCCAGGTTAGTGGCATTGCACGAAGTATCGGAGACCATCCATGTGCAACTAACAGTGGGCAAGACTGCTTTTCAGTTTATAGCATCCTACAGACCACCCTCTCAAAGTCAGGAATCCCACTTGGCTTTCCTGAAAACATTGGAGAACATGAAGATCTCTCCGAACACCATTATATTGGGCGACTTCAACTACCCAAACATTGACTGGGAGCACTACTCAAGCCCCAGCACCTTAGTCCAAAGGTTCCTGGAAATTATAAACTCAAATGCTATGGAACAACTAGTCACCATTCCCACAAGAGGGGACAACATACTAGACCTGATCATTACCAACATGGGGACTCTATGCTCCACACCAGAAGTATATCCCTCATTGGTAAGATCAGACCATAAATTAATTTCACTGGATGTCCACATCCCGACCCCACCCTCAGCCCAGAAAACCACAGTGAAAAACTTCTCAAAAGTGAACTTCTCACTTCTCAAAACCAAGGTGGAATCCTTCAAGGCCCCAGGTCCAGTGGAAACTATGGCCCAAACTGCAGAATCCTATATAAATGCATTCTACGGACATCTCCAGGAATGCATGGATCATGCTATCCCAAACAAAACCAAGACCCAATCATCCAAAGGCAGGCTTCCAGTCTGGTGGACCCCTGCCATAAATAAACTGTACAACAGAAGGAGGAAGCTACTACATGATAGAGCAAAATCCCTAATAGGGAAGGCATCTCTGATCAGTACTAGCAAAAAATTACGATCCCTCATAAAATCCTCCAAGGCCAGCTTCGAGAGAAAAATTGCACAGGACACCAAAGACAATCATAAGGCTTTTTTCAGTTATGTTAGAAACCTGGGATGCAACTCCCAGACTTGTTCTGAGTTGATTCTAAATGACAAAAATACACTGAACCCACAGACATCGCCAATATCGTGGCAGACAGGTTCAGTGCAAACTTCTCCACCCCCCAAAAGAGCAAGTATGTATCCCAGCAGAGGGCTGCCTCCCAAACATCTCTGATGCTCAGGTGAAGGCTGCCCTCTCCAAAGCAAAAAACACTGCTTCCATGGGACCAGATGGCGTCCCAGGTTGCGTCCTACATGAACTCCAAGAGGAACTAATCCCTCAAATAAAACAGCTATACAATCTCAGCCTCACTACAGGATATGTGCCCACAGAATGGCGTACAGCAACTGTGGTCCCACTCCACAAAGGTGGAGCCTCTACGGACCCTGGAAACTATCGCCCCATAAGCCGGACTAGCTTAGTCTGCAAGGCTATGGAGAGGATCATCATGGAGCTCATAAACAAAGATATTGGGGACCTACAGACACTAGATCCTACCCAGTTAGGCTTTGTCAAGGGCAGATCCTGCCTTTTGAACCTGGTTGACTTCTTCGAAACAGTCACCAAAGCCATAGATGAAGGGAAGGTAGTCCACACAGCCTATCTGGACCTTGCAAAGGCATTTGACACAATACCCCACTCGGGCATCATAGATAAGCTATCCGGCTTAAATATAAACCCCTATGTCACAAGATGGGTCGCAAACTGGCTCAAAGACAGAACCCACAGAGTGAGAGTTGCTGGAGCCATGTCAGACTCGAAACCGGTCACAAGTGGCATCCCACAGGGTTCTGTCCTGGGACCACTCTTGTTCGGTATATACTTTTCCGAGGTACAGGCAAACGTGGGAGGACTATGTCTCACCAAGTTCGCAGACGACTGCAAACTGGGCGCCATAATCAACTCTCCAGCTGACACAAACATCCTTCAAAAAGGTCTCACAGAGGCAGATAACTGGTGCCAGTGCCATGGTTTAAAGCTAAATGCCAAAAATGTATAGTCATACCCTTTGGCAAAAACAATGTGCCCACAAATTACTACATAGGCGGAAACCCATTAAGTACAGAGAAAGTTATTAGGGACCTGGGGACCTAAGTTGATAGCAATCTCTCCTTTGAAAACCACATTGCCAAAGTGGTTAGAAAGACCTTCTACATAGCCCACCTCATCATGAAGAGTTTCACATCTAGATCAAGAGAGGTAATCGTGCCCCTTTATTCATCCCTCATCAGGCCCATCATAGAATACAATGCCCCTTTTGGGATGTACCTTACCCGACACCTGCAGCAATTAGAAAGACCCCAAAAGTATCTCACCAAGAGGATCAAGGGTCTCAAACAGATGCCATATGCTGCTCGGTTAAAAAAACTCCAGCTCTACTCAGTTGCATACCGCCTACTGAGGCGATCTATGCCTGACATACAAAGCTATGTCAAATCCAGAATTAATGGACATGCTCCACCTCAGTAAATCTAAATCCCTTAGAGCCACACGCTCGAGGGACTTGAACCTCAGCACAGAAATAAATAGAACTTGCTGGAGGGACAGGTTCATAACCCAGAGGCTCCCTTCACTCTGGAATAGAATTCCAGTTCATGTGAGGCAGAGCACCTCACTGAATCTCTTCAAGAAGAATCTCGATAGGTGGATGGGGGATCATAGGTTTGTCCCAGGGATTACTCCCGTGTCACTATTAGACAGAGGCACAGTAAACTAAACCTTAAAAAGGGCACAGTATACTCAAATCAAGGGGTGGCATAAGCCATACAGAATCAGGCCAGGCTTAAAATTGCCTCAAGGCAGATAGCCTAGTATGAACCTATGAAGCTATAAGAATAAGGTTCCAGAACAAACTAAAACAAAGGCAAACAGCAAGCAGATAACTTTCCTGTTAAAGTATGGAAAAAAGCAGAAAAGTACGCAAAATATCATCAAAGAAGTCGCTATCAGTGCAACTTAAAATATTTAAGCAGACTTGAAACAAATGTTTTTTTCACAGTTCAGGGCCTTCCACATGTTATGCTACAAAATAACTTCAGACAACATGGATCAACAGAGAAGAATAATCTTGTTCATTGTACAAGACACATATATGTGCGAGACCAGGCAATCAAGGTCTTGTTTCCCAAAACACAAGAAATTTATTCTAAGTAAAATATATTGTATCTGTTAAACTGTAGCTACTCACCAATTAAAACTGAACACCTTTACTTTACTTTTTGCTAAGAAACTGTTAACCTTGTATCTGTGCTTTTACATATTAGACACAAGTTCCAAGCTCCACATTTAAACGATCTTTGCTGGCACTATCCATGTTGGCAGGAAATAGATTATCAAAAGCAGACTAAAGCTATCAGAATCCATCTTGATAAAATGGATTCCAAAGTGGAATATTCAGTAAACATTTTTCCTTCTTTACACCTTTCCCTTTACATTTCCCCATTCAGTGCAAGGAAGCATCACTCAAGTCATATGGTTTTAATGTCTAGACAATAAGATTTTAAATGGGTGGACACCTGTTGACTTTCTAGCAGACATTCATCACATGCCATTTTCTTAATCCCTGACATGCATAATGCTTATACAAATGCTTTGGAAATATAGTTTTGAAGGTAAATCCAGAGCTTATATAAACAAAGATGTATTGGTTTGTGACTGAGTGTGCAGTAGCTTGGTAAGAGAAGTTTTTATTTGAATTTATATTTTATTTTTTACCACTTTTTTTCAATGTTTGTTGGAAGGAAGGGGTAGTTTGTAGACAATATTTACTTTGACTTATATTTTGCTGTTTTGCATTTAAATTTCACAGTTAGTTGTTAGAAAGGGATGGGCTTTAGACAGACAAACTCTAGCCATCCCAAGGGGCCTAATCAACTATAAATTCACACAGGCTACAGAAAGGAAATGCGAGAGCTTATCTAAACAATCCTGTCTTGATTTGTGATTTTATTGATCTTTACTGTTAAAAAGAGGTGAAACTGTGAGTTATAGTGATCAGAAGCTAATACATTCATTTGAGCTTGATGTGGTCAGAACAACAATTTTACTGTACTTAATTTAATATTTAGTTGTATATTGTTTGATTTTTCTCATAGAAATTGATTCACCTACACTGCACCATGCCTTCTCAAACTCTTCTTCTGCCTACTACTTATAATTCCTTTATACCATGCTACCTCTTATTCCTCTTACAAACTACCTCCTTCATTCCTATCCCCTCTTCACCCTACCATCACCCTCAACACCCTTCATCACTCTACCACATCTCACTTTCACACTATATCACCCTCCCTAGTTCAACCTACCCCACTTCTCTGCTTCAAACTAAAATGTCTACCCTCCTCAATGAAACATCATTTTCCTAAAGCATTATTATACCTCCCAAAAAACAATAGGAGTAAGCCCAACCCCCTGCTCTCATTCCCCTTTAACTACCTATGCCTAGCAGGTGACATACATCCCAACCCAGGGCCGAGTACCAGCAACAATCCAACTCCCCCTATTACCACCCATATTACCAACCCTAAGTATCTCAAACTCCTGACCATCAATGCCCAGAGTCTAAAAAACAAAATAACCCACTTCCACGCTTGGCTATACCATACTCTACCTGACATAGTAGCTGTCTCTGAGACATGGTTAAAACCCAATATTTCTGACTCTGAAATCCTACCCCCTGGGTTTCAAGCTCTTAGACAAGACCACCTAAAAAAGAAGGGAGGAGGAGTGGCCTTAATCTATTCTAGCCTACTTTCTATCACTCCCTACCAAAATCCCATTCTTCAGTTCAACAACACTGAACTAGTCATAGGAATTCTCAAACTAAATAACCATAAAAGCATCTGTGTCATAGCGCTCTATATCCCCCTGGAAACAAAACAAATGCACTTGAGGAAATCCTTCTATGGGCCTCAACTAATATCAAGTTTGAGACATACATCCTAGGAGATGTAAAAATTGACTGGAACAAAATTACTGCCAATAATCCCTCCATATCAATCAATCTATTTAATTTCACTCAACTTACAAATGCCATTACGAGACCCAATAAAATAACCCCCTAGGCTCTATACTGGACTGGATCCTTGTCTCCCACCCAAATAAATTCTACAATATTGGCACCTTACCAGACTCCATTAGTGATCACTTGCTTACCCTTCATCCATAGAGCAACCCCCCCACCCATACCAATATATCCAAACTCGGAATGTCACAAACTTTAACGTCACAACTTTCTCCAATTCTCCCAAACTAATAAATTGGGACAATCTAAAAACATTTCCTCTAGACAACACTGTTGAATTCAACTCAACCTTCTTAGATACCCTGAACTCCCAAGCCCCTCCAAGAACAAAACGTAAAAAAAACAATTCCACCCCCTGGCTTACTAAAGATACCAAAACACTCATGCAGCAAAGGGACAAGACCTGGAAACATTACCATCACAATAAGCACCCTGACATCCTTCTTAAATATAAACAACTCCGCAACCTAGCCAAAAAAATATACATGATAAAAAATCATACTATACCAAACTCCAGTCTACTCATTCCATGAACCCCAAACAGTTCTGGAAATCCATCAACTCTCTCTTCAACCCAGGCACCAAAAACAACCCTTGCCCTGACACTAGTAAATCTGACCCAGAAATAGCTACTCTGTTCAACTCCTTCTTTACTAACTCCATAGCAGATCTCACCAAAACCTTCCCTAACAACAACTCCTCCCCCCAACTCAAATCCTCTCCTCAACCTTCCATCCTAAACTCTCCTCCTATATTTCATCTTAAACCCATCCCCACCTCATATATAAAAAAAAACTTCTCTTTAAACTTAAGCCATGCTCCAATGCCCCTGACAACATCCCCTCACTCTTTCTAAAACTCGCAGAAGACAGCATCGCCATCCCCATTAGTACACTCATCAATAGATCCATACAGGAATCATATGTCCCTAAACTATGGTGTGCAGCCTTTATCTTACCCCTCCATAAAGGAGGCAAAAATAACATCTCCAACTTCCAACCCATAGCAATTCTCTCTTCTATTTAAAAAATTCTTGAGAAATGCATTCA
Source organism: Protopterus annectens (assembly GCF_019279795.1). Lineage (NCBI taxonomy): Eukaryota > Metazoa > Chordata > Ceratodontiformes > Protopteridae > Protopterus > Protopterus annectens. The sequence goes on along the minus strand of NC_056735.1, from coordinate 1,365,650,336 downwards.
CCTCCAGCTCATGCCTTTCCTTACAAATAACCAACTCCTCATCCCAACGCAACATGGGTTCCGTCCTGGCCATAGCACAATAACTGCTCTTCTCTCTTTTCTAGACATCGTAACCCACGCCCGTGATTCCAGAGAACTTGTACCCACAGTCCTCCTTGACCTCTACAAGGCTTTTGATACAGTCTCCCATGCCCCTCTTTTTACCCATCTTTCTAATCTTAATCTCTCACAAAACACCATTACCTGGTTCAGCAGCTACAATTCTGATAGATCTCAGGCTGTGAAATGGAAGACTGGAACCTCAGCCTTTCTTCCAACCCCAACTGGGGTACCCCAGGGATCCATACTCAGCCCAATGCTCTTTAATATCTTCATTAATGATTTCCACGCAGCCATTTGTAATACTAAGATAGTAAAATATGCAGATGACTCAACTCTGGTCTGCTCTGCTTCTAACCTCCCTGAACTCTAAACTAAAATTCAAACTGCCTTCTCAACTACTGAGAACTGGATGCTTCAAAATCATCTCTCTCTAAATGCCAACAAATCAAAAATCCTACTATTCTCTCCCTCAAAATCTCCCCCCCTCAACAAAACCTCTTTCAATATTATCAGCTATGCCAACTCCACTATAGAAGTTGTTCCTTTTGCTAAACTTCCTGGGGTTACTATTGACGAACACCTAAAATTTGATATCCATATTCAGCTAAATATTAAGAAAACCCATCAGAAACTTGGCATGCTGTACAGAAACTCCCACTTCCTCTCCCCTTCAACAAGACATACCCTTGCCACTACTTGCTTACTACCTTCACTGATGTATGGTGCTCTCCTACTAACCAACCTATCTTGCTCCATCTCTTCTAAACTGGAAACCTGTTACAACAAAATCTCAAAGTTCACAATCACATCCAAATACTCCACTCACCACTGTATACCTCTCCACCAGCTACAATGGCTAGAACGTCCCACCTATCTAGACTACCTCTAACTTACCACAACTCACAAGCTTATTTTTAAATCAACTAAATGCCCAGCACTAACAAACATCTTACCATTATACACCCCACACAGAACTCTAAGATCTGCCCACCAAAATCTAATCTCTGTATACAAACCAAATTGTCCCACTGGTCAGTTTCTCCTATCCTTTTCCTTAGCCAAAGAATTGAACTCTCTCCCTCCATCTCTACAAATCTCTAAAAACTTTGAACTCTTCAAAACCCAGCTCCATTCGTACCTCTCCTATAAATGGAGGTGCAATTGTACTGTACCTACCTAACCTGCTTAATACATAAATACATTCATTACACATAAGGTTCATTCTTCCTTGCACACTAGGGATTAACCCTATTTTAATGTTACTTTTATATCATTCTTAGATGTTTCAAACCTTTGTACAAATTTAACTCTGTACTACTGTTTCTCAACCAGTAAACATGTAAATATGTATTATATTTTACTTCATGTTGCAGTTTAACTTTGCTTAGTTTTCCTATTCTTAGTTACAAGTTGTTTAACTGGTACCATTGCAACTATGTATTGTACTTTGTATTATGTAGCTTGTACTTTGTATTATGGAGCTTTTCTCCCCGGGCCTCCACTGAAAACAGGCTCATTTTTCCAAAAGAAAAAGTAGAAAAAATAGGCATATGGCAGTTGAAAAGGAAGAAATCCAAACTGAATATGTAAAGATTGAAGAACATTATTGTAAGAAAAAAAAAGAGAAGAAAGGCAAATGTTGATAGCATGGCTCAAGCTGTGGAAGTACAAGGCCAGCTGGATGAGAATTGTGTGCTTGCAAATATAATAAGCAATGAAAACAGTGGGATTAATAATTCCTTTTAACAACTGATAGGGCAGATATTAATGAATTAGAAGTGGAAGATTCTTCAGATTGGGTCAGAAAAGATATTATAATTGAAGATGCAATTATTAGAGGAACTAATACTTACATTTGTAGAGAAGATAATGAACACTGAATAGTTATGCCTGACAGAGGCAAAAATAGAGGACGTGAGGCAGGCCTTAGAATGCCGTAATGTTGTAAGGATATACAGATCTGGTTTATTCATGTTGGTGAAAATGATCATTACTGCAAGAACTGCCTGACTCTTAGCAGGGATTTTGCAGCCCATGTTAGGACATGTTTTTCACAAATCACATATAGAAAGGAGAGTCAGGTTAACATGAATGGAACCATTTTTGGATAAATACCTACAAAAAATTTCCTATTTAAAAAATAGAAACTTGAAGAGCATCTGAGCCTAATTTTGGAAACACGTGTTCAGACAGGATGGCGTCACTTATCGGGATCAAGAAAAATAATTTTTTTTTGCAGCAGATATTTTGTAATATTTGACAGACATAAAGCAGGATTTTTGCCAGGTCAAAAATTGAATATTCACAGACAGCAACATTTAATGCAGCTCTGATGGTTGATGACTAAAACTATTAATAATAATTTTTTATGGGAACATTTGCTACATTCCCGCAAGATTTATGTTGTTATTGTTTGTGAAAGATGGTCAAAGAACAATGACAAGAAATCAGTTCTGTCTGGCTGTAAATGTTAACAGGCATTCTAACAAAATATCAGATGGAGGTGTTATGATAGGGATTAAAGATAGTTATAAACCCTGTGATTACTACATGTTCAATGATAACACCAATAGTATAGATTTTGTAGCTGTGCCAATAAAGATAACCCTGAAACATATAACAATTATTGGAGTGTGTAGACCACCAAAGTCCAGTTATGATGACGTAGAGGAATTCATACATTTCTTGCTTGAAACACAGGAGGGAAAATATTAGTGGCTAGGGGCTTAAATTTAGCAGAAACAGACTTCTACAACAAATTTATCACCACATATGTTCAGAAACAATTGCTTCGGATTTTCGGATTGTAAAAAAAAAAAAACTACCATGGAATGGAACATACTAGACATTGCAAAGTGCCTAAAAAAATATTCTTTAAAATAAATAAAACATTTCTTCCCACACTCTTGCTTCCTCTCACATGTTAAGTTTTTCCTCCTTCCTGGTTCAAGCTACCTCAGTCATCTGAGATAGCCTGACCAATACAAAGGGTTCTTTGCTGCTTCATGCAGCAACCTAATGTGATGCTTATTGAGCGATGGTTCTGTTAGTCTCAAATGGTGCCAATCAGACTAGATTGATGATTGAGAAATCTAATGCTAGGCTGTTTTGAAAAGAGCCTAACAACTGGAATAAGCCAATTCTTTTCAGATCTCCTCAGTGCTTTGCATATTTGTGGAGTTCCAAGTATACAAAACACAACAGAAAGTTAAGTATTATTTTTAATTTAAAAATAATAGTTGACTTTCTGAATTAACGCATTTCTTTTTTTTCTCTTTTTAGCTGGAGGTCTGCAGCCTAGCCATCAGTACCTGTATAAAAGAAGAAAACTCCACATAGAAGCAGTATGGTACATTCCAGGAATACCTCACTATTCTCATTGATCTCACTTCTAACAGGATTGAGTCCAGGACAGGCTATGAGAGGTCCACAAAACTGATGATGAAGGAGATGTACCATGGTCCACTGATGGTCAGCTTTACATGAAAAAAAAAAACAGGCAAAAACAAAGCATACAAAAACAAAAAACAAAAAAAAAAAACAAAACAACTTTCCTACCCTCAGAGCACATTGGAGACAAATATTTATTTTGTATAGTTAGTATACTAATAAAGTAATTATTATAAAGTTTTAGAGAAAAATAATTCTCCTGAAATAACTCTACCATTCATTCACATGCAGTCTTTATTCATGTCTAGCATATGACGGTTCTATCCAAAGTCTTTTGCATTATGTCTAACAATTCAGCTGATGTCAGTGTTTGTGCTCAGTTCCCACTCATTCTAATATGAGACAGTTTTACTTGAGTATACTTGCTACTGTAGTGGGTACAGCTTTGCAGTCTGCCAGTTCTTATCCTTTATTCTGAACATTTACAGTAGACCTGTTAGCACTTTCTGTGAGAAATATTAGAATCAACGTATGTCCACAGAAAAATCATTTCCTTATTTAAATAAAAACATAAATAAAAATATAGGAGACTGGACATACTGCAGCATGGAGAGGCAGCAGAATGTAGTAGGAGGCAGGGGCTGCATCCTGAGTACTCAGCTAAGATTGTTATTGTCACTTCTGCAAAGACCCCTCATTGATTCTGTGCTTGTATGGGATAGTGTAAAAGGGTGCCATTTGATTATTTAACAGAAGACAAAAGTGTAAGAGTATAAATCATTATATGTGAGTGGGTCAGAAGGGTCCTCTTGATATAAGAAATTCCATAAAGAAAATTCCTAACAGTACTAAGCAATTCCTGAAAACATACATGTGTTGTTGCTGTTAATCACAATAGAAATTCATATGGTTATTTGCTGAGATGAACAGAAGGTTGTTTTTCTGTAGCAAATTCTACAAAGAAAAAAAAGCCTAGTAGCACTAGGTACTGCCTGAAAATACTGTGGCTGACCATAAGCAATGCTGTTACCTGAAGTGAAAATACACCTAGTTATTTATGTGCCAGACAGAAAGACAAAGAGATCCTGGTGATAATGGACATATCCCAAGAGTAAGAAAGAGAGAGAAAGAAGCCAGAGGGAGAATTCATATAGTTGTTTGTGATTAGTATGAAGGCTTCCTATTAAAATATAAATCTCACTCAGAAAGTAAAGTCTTAACAGCATTAGGTACTGACAAAGAATAGTGTGGCAGATCATCTGATGTTACTGTTTAGAGTGGGACTAGTGACAGTTATTTGAAAGACAGAAAAAGATTCCTGTTGATAGTAGAAATTCCACATAGGAAAAAAATCCTAACAGCACTAGACACTACCACAAAACACCAATAAAGGCTATCAGATATTATCACTTTTTCACAATTAAAACTGCAACTCCACAGACTGTTGACCAATATATTCTGATTTAGTCATACCCAAAACAAAATAAATCTGTTTCACTTCAGTATACAAGCAACACAAAGTAAATTTGTTTCAGTTCAGCAAAACAAGACAGCCTCTACTTGTTGTAGGTTAAAAAGAACTTCTAAAGTACTTTGCTATGCTGTTATGTGTTAAAATAGTCCACAAGGGCCCTTTAGTTCCTTCAAGTAACATTCACCCTCTTTTAAAGCATTCAGTGGGAGTGCAGGTTGAATTTTACTTATAACAGAACTCCTATCTGTAATGTTGTTGTGTCTTTCGGCTTTTCCCGGTTAGGGGACCCACAGCGGAACTCCGGTCTGCTATTGATTGACAGAAGATTTTTACATGCCGAGTTGCTGGCCCTGATGCACAACCTTCAACGAAGGTACGCCCCTTCACGCATGTCTCCACACAGAAGACGCTTTAGCTGAGAATCGAATGGGGCAATGTCTTGCTGTGAGGTGACAATGCTACCGCAGCACCACCACTGCAGTTTTTAGAACTCCTCTCTGTAATAGCAGTCTTAAATCAGTGGCAGTAAACTTTTAAGTCAGCAGTACCAGTTCTTTAAATCAGCAATAACATCTCTTTAAGTAACTGGCAGCAATACTATAAACTCTTGTAAAATTTTTACAGATCATAAATTCCTCAGCAAATCTATTAGTAGCTAGCTGCCTTTTAAATCCTAGGTCAATCTTCAGAACCATAATTTACAGGCTGGATTAGATTACACTATCAGAATGAAAATCTTAATATTAAAGGCACCACATTAGTTGCACAGGAGTTAAATATTTTTTTTTCACATAGCAAACCCTGTATTCATTGACATTCATTGTTATATTCTTTCTGAATGGGGCAAAGAATTGCTGTTGAGATAGAATTGTCCACACAGCTCCAGGAAATATTTTGTGTATACTACATCAAACTTCAGATTTTTCTCACCAAGGGGACTAGAGATATTTGCCCATGTTTACTGGTATGGGGAGGAAACCAGCATTTTTCTTAATGTATCAAATGCCACATATTATTTAGATTAGTATAACATTCCATTAGGAAACAAGAACATTAGTATTGTCTGAATGAATGAATGCAAATTTTATTTTTCTTCGAGTAGTAATAATAACAATTTATTATCTTTATTATTTTACGGGATATTATGTAAAAAGAGTTAAAATGTCTCAGAGGAAATTTCCTGAAGCCAGCGCTCTGTAAGAATATATATTTGCAGATTATGACTGTTCTCAGGATATAGCCAATGAGTTATTGTGCTCTCGTCAGATACTGATAAAGCACATGATGAGCAGTACATGCAAGGGACAATTACAGGAACTTCAAGACCCACTCCTTACCTGTCCTGTTGGCATAGCGACACAGGTCCAGAACCTTTTCACCTTCAAATGTTACTGCCTGCATGCCTCTGAGATCAGTGAGATCAACTTTGGTTAGCACAGGGACATGAAAACAAGAGTGTCTCAGTTACCTGTGCATAGCAGGAAAATGACACAAATAAGGGTTTGTACACTGTCTCAGATTCTTGTACATGATAGAGAGAAAGAGAGAGAGAGAGAGAGAGAGAGACAAAGACAGTTGTTTCTCCAACCCTTCAGACAATGGACATCAAAGGTGTCATGGGAGACAGGGAATTTCAAAGTACAGACAACTCAGCTCAACTACATATATATATATATATATATATATATATATATATATATATATATATATATATATATATATATATAGCAATGCATCCAGGCGTGTATCAGCCCTAGGACATTATGCAAAAAGCCCAGAATTTCCAGACACGAGATATACAAAAAGATTAAGAGAGAAATTAGAGGAAAGAAAAATGCTTCCACAAGAAAAACTGTCAGGAGCCTCAAATAAAAATTTGTGTTCATTAATACAATAGATTTGTGGAAAAAACAGTATATATAGACCAAGAAACATTGATCTGTTTGGAAAAAGAAGCATCGGAGGAAGTCTGAAAATATAAACAACAAAACCTGGAGATTTTTGAAAGGTATAAAAAAGAAATGTGGACATGGGGAAGAAAGAGATTTGATATGGTACAATATTTATGCAAAGGTGAAAGCCAAATTAATCAATATAAAGAAGGAAGCCCCAAAGATATTCAAAGAAAAATACAGGCAAAGATATCCAGATATGGAAAATTTCACAATAAAATATAATATTACAAAAAGGGAATGTAGAAAAGAAGAATAGTAAAGTAGAAGTAAAAGAAATAGAAGTTGAAGTTATGGAGTGCCTGTGAAGTGAAGGATTTGGTGTAGAATGTCTAACACAGGTTACATCACAGCATGATGGAGTGAGTCCTCAAAGTAAGGAGAAGCAGGAAGATCAGGAGACATCTGAAGAAGAAACATGGACGTGGGAAAGAAAAAGAGATTTAATATGGTGTAATATCTATGCAAAGGTGAAAGCAAAACTAATCAATCCAAAAAGAGCAACACCAAAGAAATTTGAAGAGAAATACAGGCAAAGGAATCCAGACATGGAAAACTTTACAATACAAAAAATAAGAAGACAAAGAAGAAAAGGAGATTAGTAATGGAGGTGTTAAAGAAATAGAAACTAAGGTTATGGCGTACCTGCAAAGTAAAGGATTCAGTGTAGAAAATCTAATTCAGAAAGTACCACAGTAGGATAGAGCAGTGGACATCCAAATTAAGAGGAAAACAGTGGAACAGGAAGCAATTGATCAGGTGTCATATGAAGATATTTTGGAGCATTCTACAAGAAACCAGTATAAATGTTCGCTTGAAGCTGGACAGGAAGGGAAGGAACAGGAAACTGTGGAAACTCTGGTGCAGTCAATGTTGAGTGATAGGCCAGTGATTTCCCATATGACAGAGCAACGGATGGCACAGGATGAAATTGAAGAGAATGTGCCACAGGAAGATGCTTTAGAACTTTCTATAGAATGCCCACAGAAAATGGTAAACAAAAATGTGCCCTCAGTTTAGAAGAAAATGAGAGTAGTAGCTTGATTTAATATAGATAGACATATTAAGATCAATGAAAGAAATAGATTGCAACAGATCAATAAAACTCCAAAAATCTGAAGTTTGATGAAACAAATAAACACAGTAATTAGGACTGTCCATAGAGATCCATGTGATATAACAGAAGTAAATGGGATATATTACTGTGCAGCTAAATTAATAAGTGATAAAGTTCTACTACAAGAACACAGGGTAGTGAGGGAAAGGAAGGGGAGAAATTGAATACCATCATAGAAGTATTGAATAGAGAAAACTGCAAAGCAATTAAGACAAGAAGAGTCACTGTTAGAAGAGTATGGAAGAGAGAACAGATCAACAAAAATATATAGAAAGATGTAATAAAACAATGTGCAATATTAGAATAGATCAGAATATATCATGCACTATCGCAAATAAACTAAAAATCTCAGCACAGGTGGAAAAATTTAGAAGATAAGCAGATAAATATAAAGGAATAGTTCAAAATAAGCAATTTATTGATGACCCCAAAAAGTTTTATAGAGAATTGGCAAACATGGTAAAAGGATGTGAAAGACCACCAAAAAAGAAGAAATATGTATATTTTAAAGAAGCACAGTATTTATGAACATCCTATGGAATATAACAAAGATGCTAAATGGACAGGAGAAGTAAAAGAAATAATAAGAAGTTTAAAAGTACAGGATATGAAATGGAATGAAGTAACAGCCAGAGAGATTGAAACAAAGTTAAAAAAAGCCTCTACTTGGAAAACCCCAGGCCCAGATGCAGTACCTAACTTCTGGTTAAATGTATTAACATCTTTGCACAAAGATTTAACCAAGAGTAAGAACTATTTATATGCACACCCAGAACAGACACCAACCTGGCTAACAACAATGTTCCTACTTCAGAGTGAACCTGCAGCTACACTAAAAATTATAGAGCAATAACTTGCCTTCCAACAATGTATAAACTATGCAGTGGAATTGATGCTGACAGAGTTTATAATCATTTAGAAGAAAACTCAATTATAGCAATGAAAAAAGGGCCAGTAAAAGAAAGTCATATGGAACAAAGGATCATTTGTTGGTAAATAAAGTCATAGTGGAAAACTGTAAAAAGTGGGAAGACTCTAAGTATGGCATGGATTAACTACAAAAAGCATTTGATAGGGGGGCATGGCCAAGATGAGCACTGAGTAACAGCACTTTCTCTCTGCTCTGCCTTACAGAATAGTTATGACAGGATTTTTTGAGTATATCTATCCTAATTTTATTTTGTTTTTGTTTTTTTTTTATATTTGGATTCTAGTAATCATTCTTTAGGACAGTATATAAAAAATTGGCAATTTTTAATTTTTTCCTGTCAAAAAGTATTAGAGAAAATATCTTGACTTCAGACTACAGGATGAGCTATTCCAAATCTATACTTCAAGAAACAAATATTAAGAAAGAACGTCAGTCACTATTAACTAACATTCAAGAACTGAGAGCAAAGATTGATAGAATGTATGTTAAACTGGATAATTTCAAAGACAAATGTTCCCAGCAAATGGAAATATTACATGAAGACCTTAAACAGCAAAAGAGAGAGATTACTGGTATAGAGACTTCACTAAATGATATGGACACTATAATTCAGGAAGGTGAGCACAATATAGACTTTCTTTTAAAACAAAATACTCTTTTACAAACAAAAATTGATGATCTAGAAAATAGATCAAGAAGAAATAATATCAGACTTTTTGGGTTTCCTGATAATGTTGAAGAAGGTAATATGGAAAAATTCATAACATCTTGGCTTCCTGATGTATTACAGCTTCATGAAGCTCCCTCATATGGGATAGAAAGAGCATAATGGTCCTTGGCTAGTGTAAAAAAGGTAAATCCAATTCTACTAAATCTGTTATAGTGAAGTTTTTATCTTCTCGTGACAAGGGAGATAGTGTTAAAGACTGCTTGGGCTAAATCTCCTATCAAATATAAAGAAAATGTCATACACTTTGATAATGATTACTCATCTTCTGTAATTGCCAAAAGAAAACTTTTTTGCCAATGCTAAAAGAACTTAAGAAAGCCCAAATAAAGACACACCTATTATTTCCTGCCAGATTAAAAATATTTCTTCAAGATGGTCCAGAAATATTTGATGACATAGACTCTACCATTACCTTTGTCAAAACAAGAAAACTGCTTGATAAAATAGAGGATATGGAGTGGGAAAATGCCAGCCTTAAAAGAAATGCTGATAATTCCTGGAAGGCCTCTGAACATAAAAAGAAGCTCAAAAATAAGTGACTTATTAAGCTATTTTACTATGGCTTTTTTACCCAAGTCTTAAAAACAAACTCAGAAGTTGGGGAAGTGGAAATGGTTCAACAGGTGAGTCTTTGTTGTTTAAAAGTTTTTTTATGGTACATAGTTGTTTTAATGGTATTTTATAGTTTGTTATTATTAACTATAGTTTATTCTTGTTCAATTTCTATAACAAGTAAAAGCTATTTATTTATTCATTTATTTATTATCTTTATATAGTGGTTGTTGTCTGTTATAATAAATGCTCCATATGTCTGGGACTGAAATTTATGGTATTTTGGGGAACTATAGTAGATACAGAGACTTAGAGATACGAAAATGAGAGTCTTTGTTACAATATAATCTGTTTCATTTGTTTTTAATGGTTTGCTGTTTTATTTCCATGTCTCTCTGTGAGGAGTGACTCTTCACTGATATTGTTGCTATATTATTGCTTTAATAATTATATTTCACATCTCCTGTTCTACTGTTGGAATGTGGTATTATTTCTGGTAATAAACATGTAAAAGGTTTATCTTTTCTCCCTTTCAGTGACCTGATATGTTTTGAAGTAATTCATTTGATATTCATTTTAGAAATGTAAATATTTATGGAGAGGTTTTAATTTATTTCTTTTGTTTTTCTTTCTATTTTCCTCTTTGCTGTTGGTTGCGAAGGAATGGAGGATTTTGTATAGAATGACATGTTTGTGGTGGTCTAGTGGTTTACCAGGTTTGGGAGATGGAGTTTGTTGGTCCTTTAACATTTTATATTACTTTTCTTCCTCCCGTATGTTTCTCTTATTGTTTGTTTATGTTTTCTGGTTTTCCCACAAGCTAATCAACGGTTTTCTAAGTGAAAAGCTGTAAATGTTTTCCCTCCACAAGCTCGTGCATCTGATCTGTTAAACAACCTTGGTTTGTCCTCACATTGCTTCTGCTACAACAGAGAGCAAGAAAAAAGTGTTGTTTCCATGGAAACATTTATAGTCTGATCCTTGTGCTGAAAAGCTTTGTAAAAGCTGAATAATAGTTAGAATAGATGGTTTCTAATGCCATCTACAGCTTGGTTGAAAAACTGCATCTAAATAACATATTTGATATGTCTGCTATATTTGAACATTTATGAATGTCTATAATCAAAGCACTTTTCACACACTTAAATCCTTACATTTTGTACACTTGTCTTCATAATTTTATTGTGGTTGTGTAAGTTTTATATTGATTGGTATGACAAGCATATAGTATACATAGCAGTGTTGTTAAAATCAAGGGTTTGGTGTGGATTGGTGTGTCCATGGTGGTCTAGTGGTTTGCTGGGTTTGAGAGATGGAGTTTCTCAGCATTGCGCTGTTTCATGTTTGCTTTTCCCCCCTCTGTTGCCTTTTTGTTTTATCTGCTTTGTGTTTCTTGGTCCTGCCATGAGATAGTTTGTGGCTTACAAAACTAAAAAAAAAAAGGAAGAAGAAAATAGCTGCAAAAGGTTTCCCTCCTTGTTCTCGTGCATCCGAACTGCTGAATGACTCTGCTGCCTGTTTGTACTACTACTGCCTCAACAGAAAGCAAGAAAAAAAGTTGTCATTTCCACAAAGCTATTTGCGATCTGAACTTTCTGCTGAGAACTCTCGCAGAGCTGGATAATAGCTTGATTAGACGGTCTCTGATGCCATCTACAGGTCACATGAATGAACTACAGCTAAGTAACCAGTATAATATAATTGTTATATTAAAAGCATTTATGACAGTGTGTAAGCAGAGCATTTTTGATACATTTATACCCCTATGTTTCTACACTTTTATTTATAATTCTATTTTATTTAATTTAAGCCTCTTTTGACTAGTACAACAAATATAAGGCATATATAGTAACACCATTAAAGTATCTATGAAAGAAGAAATGAAAAAGAAGGGAAATCAATATATACAAAGTTTTTATGACACCTAAGCAGACATTAATATTCTTTTACAAGACACAAGACACAAAAATCAGAAATAAAAATAATTCTATTACAGGTAGAAAATAAATAATCCCCGGGATTCATGAAGCTTGCGCCAGGCGCAAGCATAGTGTAGGCGGTATAACGCCAAATATGGCCATTGAGCAATTCAGGTACGATCCAATTCCACGTGCACTACCGGCGTATGCCAGAACTGCGCAGCCCCCAGCGTAGGTATGCTAATCACCCCATGTGCAGTGTCGCACCATGCAAATGAAGGCATATAGCGATTCATGAAGTGGTGCAGGCATAGCGTAAGCCCACGGAAATGTAAACCAAAAAACACAGTTTACATTTCCCCAAACAGAACATCGGAGCTATGGAAGAGGGCCAGACCCAGGTATCACAACGTTAACATATACCAATGGCGAAATACACAGCCAATGGCATAAGAAAAGATGTACAACACGTAAATAACAACATTTAATGTCATGTCCACAGTAACGTACAGCACAACCGCAGGGCATGTGTGCGGAAGCTGTAACATAAAGAAATAATATAAAAATGTCATAAAATCGCAACATAATAGAAATCAGGTTTACAGCATAATACACAATAGTAGGCATGGAACACCACAACCAAGGTGCAAGGGTTGCTAAGGGCCTGCGATAGTGTTCGGCGCAGTAACTATGAATTAGTACTCAATGCCATGCAAATGAGGCAGATAATACTAATCGCAAATGTCCCACCGGATGAAGGTTGTACCATATGGCGCAGTGGTATAACACCGAGGAATGGCTCAGAGGAGATACATGACATCAGCAGAGGGGTGTGCCACCGTAGCAGTAAGCACATTGGAGCATTGCAAATCTGGCCTGTCCGTTGCTAAGCAAAGCTGCAGGACAGGGGTGGGGAGGAATTGTTTAGCTGAGAGCACACATGGTGCCCAAAAGCGCATGTGTACGAGGATGAAAACGTGCCCGAAACCCAGTAATCGGATGCACACGCTGCAAACAATAGCAGAAACAGGAAGGTCAGGGGAAGAAAAGAAGGAAATGTGGAAGTAGGGTAATTGGAGTACTAATGAGCAATCAACACCAATCAACCCACGAAGGCCAATCGACGGCAGCTGACAAGTCTGCTTGCAGAAACCCGCAAAACAGGATAGGGGAGGCATTGGAATGCAAAGAAAGGAGGGGAGGTATTGGATTGCAAAGATAGGAGACCTGACACAGCAGAGCAAAGCAAACTGGCAGCAGACCGGTAGTAGCACACATAATGCAAGATATGCCAGGTCCAGGAAAGTACAAATGAAAGTAGGCTGCAGGATGCACGCCAGAAAATGGTAGGTGCAACATGCAGAAATGTAAAGGGAAGGTCAAGAGGTAATCCACGGCAGGCAAATGTAATTCAACACCAAAGGCACCACAATAGTAGTTCCGGCACTAAAACACATAAGATAACCTGTAGCTACGATCGTACATACACACCCTATGACATCATCGGTGTTCACAGCACAATAGTATAAAGTGTGAAAGCACCCAACACACACCTGTGTATTCCCAAACACTGCACCATTGGTGTAAACACACGGGGAACTTTTAAAATGTACATGTTGGGAGCTGCCATAGCTGTGATTCATCAGCATGTGTTAGAGACTGATGGTGTTGTGGAGGATGATGCCGACAACCACCGCAGGCCTCAGAGAAGAAGGAGAGTGTTCAGACCAAGGGTAACCTACCAGGGGCTACATGACCTGCAGATAGTAGAGCGTTACAGGGTGGACAGGGGCATCTTACAGCAAATAGTGGAGCTGTGCCGGCCACGCCTGAGAACCAGAAATAACAGAGGGGAACCCATCCCAGTGGACACGAAGGTATGTGTAAGCCTGCAAATACTGGCCACAGGTACCTTTCAAAGGCCAACTGGAGATATAATGGGTATCTCACAGGCATCAGCATCCAGGGTACTACACCAGTTCCTGGATGCCGTGTTACCACATGCTAATGAGCAGATATACTTCCCCAGAACTCAGGAGGAGTTGGCCAGCAATATGCACCACTTCCACCATGTAGCACAATACCCAGAGGTACTGGGTGCGATAGACTGCACGCACATACAAATCAAGTCACCACCCGGTGAGCAGGGTAGGCGCTACAAAAACCACAAGGGATTCCACTCCATCAACTGCCAGGTCATGTGCAATGCCCAGGGCATTATCATGGATGTGTGTGCTGGCAGCCCTGGAAGCTACCATGACTCCCATATCTGGCATGCCTCACAGCTGTATCAGGTATTTGTCAGGGGGGACATCCCACATGGCCATCTCGTGGGGGATGCTGGCTATGCACTGGAGCCATGGATGATGACTCCCATCAGAAATGCACACACACCCATGCAAGAATGCCATAATGAGGCACATGCACAAACCAGAATCATCATAGAGCGTGTGTTTGGGATGCTGAAATCACGGTTCCGGTGCTTGGATACATCTGGTGGAGCCTTGCAGTACTCTCCAGGCACGTGTGCCCACATCGTCATAGTATTTGCCATGCCACATAATATGATCCTGCGGAAGGAGCTGCAGCAGGGACAAAATGGTGAAGGCCCTCATAGCCCACCGCAATTGCCAAGGCCATTACAGTCACAGAGGGATTCAGACCATGAACACACTGTGCCAGCCCCAGTAGGCAGATGGAGGCATGCCCAATATGCCTACACCTTGGCAAAGAGGGAACGTATAGCACATACTCTGACAGTGTAGGCCCCTATGGACTGACACCTCTCCACCTGCACACACAGTAAAATGGATGGCACACAAACATGACCACCTGTAAATTGTAATGTATAGGTGGCTCAATGTGTGACTCCTACATAGGCAGCCCTCAAACATTGTAAACACAACAGCCAGTGGAACACGGAATGCCAACACCTGAACAGTACATGAGCCTTACAGCATATGGTGGTGCTGTGTGCCTGTCACGTTCCCCGCCAGATATATATATATATATATATATATATATATATATATATATATATATATATATATATATACACACACATATGCATATATATAATACAGATAGAAAGGGCAATAGAGGGATATATGGTGATATAGATGGATTCAGCTATATCTGCAAATATAATAGATAGTTCAATGACATTCATAACACCTTGGAGGTACAAATAAATAGGATACCACCAACCATGGAATGTGTAACATACCGACATGCATAACCACGAGGCTGAAAGACCGATAGAACACAGTACCAGAACAGTACATCCGCGAGTAATAGTATGATGATATGAAGGGACAGTTAGTCACCGCTGCCGGTGTCGCGGTCCACGTAGGTACTGTGTTCAACTGTGTCTGTGAGTGCCGTAGTCTGTGTAAGTGTGTGTTGAGGGTGCTGTGTGCGTCTCTGTGTGACTGTAATGTGTGTGTGTCCGCAACATGTGTTTGTTAGTGCCAAGTCAGAGGCAGATCAGTACGGTAGGTGTGGGTATAGCTAGCTGTAGGCATACGGCTACTACCTGTCCCACAGTAGGAGGGACAGCCCCACCCTGGGCAGGTGTGTCCAGACATAAAACAATACAAAGGGCAAATGTCCGAGATGGTAGGACATAAATATGTCCCATATATAATGTAACAGTCATATGTAATAGTTATGCCTGTATGTAAGAAACGTAAATGTTACATGCAATATGATAAGTAGGCAAAGTCACACAACAATAGGTATGTAGTGAGGATAAAAGTATGTGCTAACCTGTGTACTGACCGTGGCTACGTGTTGGCCTGTAAACACCGCTGTGTGTCCCACAGGTGTCCAACAATGACCATATGAAAAGGTGGCAACCCATGGCGAACAGGCTCTTTTAACAACACAACCACAATGACTGCAAATATCTGGGACAGAAATACAAGAGATAGCTGTCATTTACACGTATCCCTTGATATATCGCCACAATTACGGAGGTATACAAGTAGCAAGCTCACCTGCAGACGATATAGAAACCAATTAACAACGGCCCAACGTACAATCCTGTAACATAAGTCTACTAACTGTTAGCTCTCTAATTAGGGACGGAGCCCACACACATATATACGGATTATGTAGAAATGCAAGGCCCACAAACCTGTATATGCTACTTACACCCACCGACATCCCCCACACTAGAAACTAAAGCAATACAGACTGTAATAGCAGCACAAACATCCAGTCAGTCAATTACATCTGCAGAACCCTCAACATACCGTGTGAGAGACACAATTAAAGGCGTCATGCAAAATTGCAGGCGTTGTATAATGGAACAAACAGCCATGTTACAGGTTTTGTTTTCAATACTCCATTATCACATGTTGGAATGACAGGTACACCCACATGTTGAACCAAATACTCTACCTGTCACACACAATCCACGGGGGACATGAATCCAAACTATACCTGTCTCCATGCATAGCAGTTGCAGTTACACATAACAAAACACAATACAGACCGTCTCCCCGAAGGTAAGGCAAATAGGCAACGCCCAAGTGGAGAATCCAATTATACCCCACTGTTGCCGCGTAATTGGTGAATGGAGTAGCTGCACAGATGATATGCAAGTAATTAGTCACTCAGGAACATCAATTGGCGGGATGAATCCACATGTTACAGGTATCGACGTATATAAGGATGGCTTGCCAGACATTCAAACTGTATACTCATACCGAATACCAGTTATAACACTGTGAGAGAGATAGAAATGAAATGCCGTAAGGGCAACAAGATATGTAGAACGCCCGATATGTAAGGTTATGTATAGCATGATCTGTATTAATTAGTTTTACTGTATGTATAGCCTGGTTTGCATTAATTAAACGTGTCCGCAATGCATAAAGTGGGGAAAGGTATTTATGTACTGATGTCTTGCTGAGCATACTAACACTTGTAGAAACTGTGCGTCCAGCAGTGGGACACAAGGTACACAGCACAGACACCACAAGGGATGCTACACGAGGGCATTAAACAGAACAATTCCATACAACCCGCAGTCAGTTGTAGGGTATGTCCAACAGGGACGTGCCATAGCAGGGGATAGTATATGTTGATATACTGTCACAGCATGCATGTGTATGGGCATATAACGTTAATGACATATGTAAGGTGGTCCCACTGTGCAAGTATGCTTTGCATTATGGGATACTATGTGAAATATGTGTAATGTATAGTATTATAGGTAGATATGACAGATATTCTACACAGCATAACAGGCATATCATGCATACCACAGGTATCGTCTATTGGTATGTACAATAACAGGATACATATGGCCTGTAGGTATGGGACATAGTAATAGCATGATAGCTAATCTAAATGGAAGGGCTACCAAGTAACCATGCACAAAGGACATGCAATAGCTTCACAGGTGCATAGTGGGGTACTATGCAGTCTGGCAAGTCCATGTGTAAGCACAACTACAGTGTTCACACTAGTGGCACCTCTCTAGGGTAGTGTCCTGTGAACAGCAGAGCCAGGTGTCACCTGCACCTCTGCACAGTACAGCCACTGCAGTGATCCCAGGCCTACATGTGTCTCCCAACCACCAAGGGAGGTATCACATGAACAGTGCTACTGAGTGTCCCTGCATGATGTACATAGGACATATGTTCCTAAGCATGGTGAGTGTCCGGTTTGGGAATGTAACCCACAAGCACATCCCACTCATTGTGGCGTGTGTGCACATATCCATGAGCATGTTGCTCACAGTGGCCTCTGTTTATGTCACGTATGAGGAGTATATCCATTAATAATGTTGTGGACATGGGCCCTGTCTGATCAGCAGAGGTCACCCCTGAGTATGTAGTATGCAAATGTGTACACACGTGGTGTCCGTAGTGCAGCCGCATATTTAAACTGTCGTCGCTCAGTAAACGTCATGGCGTGTTAATGTTGTGGCATGTAAAGCTGTAGCTGTTGTGTAAGGTACACCCAAAATGGGGTGATGTACACTTGAATGTGTGTAGATGTCTTGAGTTCAGAGGTACAATGGGTACCGATGTACCAGCTACACACCCAGTACAGATAGGTGTGGCCACATAGAAGGATATCCATGCCACAGTGGCAATACGGTAATCACAGGAGTGGATGCGACATATGTGTGTACTGCAAACATGTACAATGTGATATGTATGTAGGGGACTACCATCCATGTGATAGTCAGTGGGTGAATGGTGTAATGCAAAGGTGATGTGCATGCACCATGTGTCATGCAGCTTGATGCCATGATAGTCATATTATGTATCTGTCACAGCGACACCCATATGGTTGGAGTCAGTATCAGCTGGTGGAGCAATCATGGCACTTGGTATGTAGGGGTTTGAAACCTAGGCAGTGAAAGTCCCATGTGCTAGCCTGTTCTGCAGGGAAGCATATACTGAACATGAGGGGCCCTATGACTGAGACCGTGGTATGCCAAATGTACCTGACATGTAGTAGGTACTATGGTATGCTGGCCTCACTGTGTGTCCTGTCCATGAGCCACATAGCATAACATCCTGAGACACAGTACGATGTGCAGGTGGATGTGTATGTCGTCAATACCAGAATGGGGAATGGTGCTGAAAGGCAATGAGAGGACAATGTAGGATGTGTGGACTCTCGTACCATCAGCAACTGCCCTGGTAACTGTATGAAAGGAGTCCACCATGTGTAGGGGCCATGCTCTGGCCCTAACAAGCCCAACCCGGATGGCAGCAAAGGACGGGAGCCCAACAATGTCTCTGTGAATGACGTCCTTGATGATGTGCCCCATAGCCATGCAGAACAGTCCAGTCAGGTATGTAGGACTATAGTCCCACTCGTGCAATGTGGTGCCACCTGTGTGTAGTGTGATAAATGCTGCTGTGTGCCATTCAGGGGCTACAATGTCTGAAACAAGGTTATTACTGAATATGGTGGCCTAGTGGGGAGACATGTAATTCAGAGGTTGGTGGACATCACAGCCTGGGACATTGGAAGGTGACATGGGGCCAGTGTCCCAGGACATATAGAGTGTAGGTCAGTACTGTGTAGGTGTGACCACAGGGACACCACAATGTTCATGTATGGATTGCGGCCCTGTAGTGAGTGAGAGGGTGTAATGTCAGCATTGAATCCATCCTCCAGCATGTTGGCAACAACACCTGGGTCTGCAATGTTCCTGAGTGACTGTTGTATGTGACAGCAGATGTGGGAGTTGCCATCGACTACTGATATACCGCCATAATGCCTGGTGGTGCACCCCGGAATGTGTGGCAGTCATGTTTACGTAGCTAGTCTTGGAGTATGTGATGAGGGACCCTGTGGCCCCACCATGGCTGACCAGTGAGCCACTCCACACATGGGAATGTACACCACTGTGCAACAGCCTACACCTGTTGTTGTACATCATATGTCCATGGAACATGACCACCAGAGTGGCGTCTGTTATCTGGTGTGTACCATCATGGCTGTGTGTGGAATAGCATGATCCATGCAGTTGTGTACATGCTGATGAAGTGCACTGGGGTATGTGTCAGCATTTGTATGTGCATTGTCCATCTGCATGGGTGTCATGATATTAACAACTGCTGTCAGCAGACATCTGTAGTAGGTGTTGTAGTACTCATGTACTGTGTATGCTGTGATGGGTGTGTTGCCGGGATGTGGCTAACAAGGTCAATTAGCATATGTTCAGAATCCACCAATGAGGGGATAACCCCAGGTGTGTAACACAAGTCACATGCTGGTAGTGTTCATGCCAAGGGTAATGTAGGTCTTGGAGGTGGTGTGTATGGGTTGACCCAGCAGAGCCGAGGGTATGACTCATGGATGTGTCGGTACATGAGTGGCTATCCCAGTGAAGTGTGGGGTAGTGTCAGTCACACATCAGTAGTAGCTGTCTGAGGCCCACTGTCCACTATACCAACATAGAAGGTATGTTACCCGTGGGGTATGATGTTGACTCTGTCACTTGTTACAATGTGTATAGCGGTCCCAGACACAGTTAGTTGCACGTGGAGCACCTCTGATGCATTGTGCTAAGTAACTTGCCAGGATGTGTGCAAAACATAGTGGGATATGGGAACCCCTCAGCTGTGGATGTGCCGGTCCAGGTATGTGCCTGAAAGGTATGGTCTGTCCATAACCTGTCATTGCAGGTGTGCTCTGCAGTGCCTAGAGGCAGGTCCCAGTCACTGCAGAGATGTTTGAGTGGTACATTATAAGGTGTGCCTTGCCTGCGTGCATCACAGAGGAAGATGCAAACATTGTGTCACATGCCCCCATGTAGTGCCTGCCAGTTACTGCCCTGCTGGTGACAGTTATTGGAAACTGTGCAAGACAGGCAGTATAGAAGCAGCAAGTGCCTTACATGTGAGCTGTACTCCCAGGGCTGACAGGTGCAAGTCATCTGTGCCACAGCATTGTGTTTGAACAGATCAGTCATAGCGGACAGATACCAGATGCCTGTGGAATGACAATAGGAGCATAGGCAACTGTTGAAGTGACACAGTCAGTCATTGTACAGTGGTATCATGTCCGGACGAATGCAAAATGCTCCCCAGGGCTTGGCCCACACCCTCAGGGCTATAAGACTGGTGAGCTATTGCATGTCCCTGCACACGTAGTCTGTGAAGTGGCATCACAGGGCAGTCACACTAACATGGAGAATGACAGTCATATCATACCTGGTGAGGTGTAGCATGGGTGCATAGGTTATGTTGCAGAAGCAGTTACCCGACAGCAAGATGTAAGCGACTAACGCCTTGTGTAGCCTGCTGTGTGGAACTGCAGTGTGACTCCCTACAGAGTCATCTATGACTGGTGTGTTGTGAATGTTATAACTCACTATTGGCTGTATGTGATGGGCACACATGAGTCTGTGGGCTATAAGCTGGTGATGTTGTCTTCCATGATGGGGGCTACCTCTGGTGCCTAAAGTGAGTATGGAGACGTACTGCACAAGTTGTCCTCGTAGGTGTGGCCAGTGGTGTAGATCATATGAGACTATATGATGGGTGGCGTGTGTTGCGAATGTTACACATCCCAAAATGACTGTCAGGTGCAGTCAGGGTTGGTGACAGCATTACCTCCAGCCATAGCTGTCAACCTCCTGTCCCCAAACTGAGGAACATTAGCCCTCATACTGTGTGACAAATGGGCAAAACGTGGAACACTTACAACTGGCTTACTAACAGCTTCAACTAGGAAGGGCATACGATGGCTAAAATAGGCTGGTTTTATGTATAAAAAAGATATTCTAATGAATTAATATGATTCCCATCTATTTAGCCATGGCTAGCAGGTAAACAATTTACAACAATGAATGTGTGACCGACCCTTCCAATGTGGAACCTTGAGAAACATGCACCTTTTAGAACCCCATATGAGGTACGTTCCTCGTAATGAGGTACACCTGTGAGCTATGCCCCCAGCACGGCTGCAGAAGTGCATCCCCCACAGGCTGTAGTGCCGTATGTTGGGAGGTGAGCATTGAATGTGTACATGAGACAATTGCTCTATTGCCACATGTATGACCTATCCCTCATATAGACAGGCAGTAGCACTGGTACGTGACAGTTGGACATGCCTGTATATACAACCATGTCCCACAGGATATGTGCATTACATGTGTACAACAGCTGTTGTACCATAAGCAAGCTGGGAAGTGTAGGACAGCCAGTGTACCTGTGGGAAATGGTGTGGAATGGGTGCTATAGTAATCAGTAGCTCATGACATGCTCACAAGTTCTGAACAAGTGCCTAGCATGACCATACAATACAGATAGGGTGTTGGATAATATCAACCCACAAGTGGTGATGACAGTCAATTAGGGTGGCACCGCACTATAACCCTGCTGAGTATGGTGTGCATGTCCATGAACCATTAGCACTGTAGATGTTAGCAGTACAGATGTACAAGACAGCATGGATATTTGATTGCAAACACCTTTGCATGTCACAGGAGTGTTCCACCAGTGGCCTGTTGACAGACTCACAACTACAAAAGGTGCAAGAGTGACATGTGCACAGCACACCAGTGCCAGCTACAGTAGAACAGGGTTAATGTGTTGTACCCCACCCTCATTGTAGCCCATACCACACAGACAAATGTTAGGTATCTGTGTATGTAAGGCTGTGAATGGCCATGACCTATCAGTATAGCTGTGTCAGTATTGTGAACAACATACAGAATGGGCTGTGTGGGTGAGGTGTGTGACATATGTGCACAGTCTGATGGATGATACCAGCAGTGTCACTGCTAGGTGAACATCCCTGTACCCATAAACTACTACCTAGGCTGTGGTCAACATTATGGACACTGTGTAAGCGATGGTGCTGTGCAGTGCACCCCCAGACATGGTGACGTCTCCAGGCCCCTTAGGTAGTCATATGAGGTACCCATTTCATGTCAGGGTGCCATCCATGAGCACGGAGATCACTGGACAGGCATATACAGCACTGTGGTGACCAATATTGGATCACATACCACCTGTAAGGGGTAATGGCTATGCATGGATGTGCGATACCAGCCTTCACAATCCTCACCTCCACTATGCAGCATGCTGTCTACCTTGCAGAAGGACATTTGCTACACCATGATGATGGACATGCTACATGTCCATATCCTGATCTATAAGACATATGTCATGGACAGCCACCGTCCTAATACTAGGATCGCCACAGGCTGGACAGATCCCTGTGCCATATATGTGACATACTCCCGCCATACCATGCAACCCTGTCCATCAAAGCTGCACATGTCATCCCAGTCATACATGGTGAGATGTCCGCATGGTAGATGTACTGTCAACTGACTGGATCAGTAATGTGGCACTGATGCACCTTGCAATGGCACAATGGCTGTCTTGTACAGCTTGGAAACCATGCCCGCACATGTTATGGTTGATAACCATCCCTGCGAATGTCGTCTGACTAGCCATTGTCCCATGTCTATCACATGTGCAATACAGGCAATCCGTGGCAGAATGGTGAACAGTTGTACAGTGCTGTGTAGATGTATATGGCAAAACACATGCATGTACAGGTGTCCATGCGTATGTGTGCATTGTCACTGCTCAAGTCCATTATGGCTGTGTCTGTGTTGATATGTGACATATACACAGCAAGGTCAACAGTAGTACCGTGGACACATCTAGGCATGTGCAGATAGGTAAGAACACATGTGCAGGCAAATAGACATGCCCACAGCAAGACAGCATTTACATGGAGTATGAACACTGTAATGAGTTGACACACATATATGGTGATGATATCCAATGCATAATGGGTGTGACATGTGTGACACAAACACATCAGTCGTGTCAGTGTCATGATGCTTTGCAAAGATAACTGTGCAGATGTAGTAGATGTCATAGAAATGTATGTGCAGCAGTATCTCTGTACATCTCTGAAACTGTGACCTGTCACCATCATCATGTCTTACAGATAATGCCCCGTACATTCCTCCCAGCCTACACCCACCAGGAGGATGATGTCCTCATCCCACAGCTCCATGACAACTATGACTTGTTGTTCAGCCATGTGCCACAGCATGCCCAGCAGCGGGATGACCTGTGGCAGGATCTACGCAGGAGGGTGAACAATGTGGGTGGCCATTACCGCACCTACCAGCAGGTGCGTAGACACTGCATGGACTTGATACAACATGCAAAACAGCGTGCCACTGCAATCACCAGGGAACAAGGTGGAACAGGTGGTGGGCCACCAACCCAGCCCCCACTCATACACACCAAGGAGCTACTGGCCAGTCTGGGGACACCCAGGGAACAGCATCCAGAAACACTAGCTGCCATCATGGAGGTGGGTGTCTCCCAACCAATGAGCCTGGAGTTGCCTGGTAAGTCAGTACTGCACATATGGCTATTATATCCCATGTAGTTGCATGTGTCACTGTACATTATGTGAAGTAACAACATATGCAGGCATGTGGACACACATGCTGCATACTACAGTATGCTACATTGTGTATGCACACATGTGCATACTATATGCTATTACACAGGTGAATGTGTTCACATGCACAGTGCAACCTGTGGCTGTCATACAGTCATGGATAATGTTCATACTGGTGTGTCACCCCTATACAGGTACCTCTGGCATGCCGCACAGACTTGAGTCCGTTGCAGGTGAGACTGTCATCAGTATCAGGCATGTTACAGTGTAGATCTATTTGCCATGTGGCCAGTTAACACTTGCACACCTGATGTTTGTTCCAGACACAATATGCAGGTCGCACCACCCATCATTCACACAGGCCACCCATGTGCAATATATGCAAATGTAATGATACACTGACTTGAAACCACAGTACTTGTCATTGCGACATGTGTGGTCAGCTGTGCATACAACGGTGGAGGTGTTCTACACTGGAGGCATATGTAGTATGCATTGGAACAACATGTGTGGTATGCACACAGTACCACACAGTGAGCTGTGTAATGGGCAGCCCACAGGTGTCACCACTGTGTCATATGCCCCTGCATTGGGTGCACACATTGTGATGTGCCACCTAACATGTCCCAGACATGTAGTGTTCTGTCTGCAATATTGTCACACTATCGCATGACCTATAGCCCACATACCAAACATACAACCCGTTGTCTGCATAACCCTGTGGATTGTGACATATCTGACATCTATGGGTGTATGTCATATGGGACAACACAGACATGTGAGACAGATGCACATCACACACATTTGGCTAACACATGTGCACACATGGCCATGGAGGATGGCCAGAGACATGTAGCCACACAGTACTTGGGATGTGTATACACCCTGTTGCATATTGTCCACACATGGTCCAATTATAGCCTTAGTTGACTGATTATACAGTTGATGTGGTACACTGGACAACCTAAACACCTGTGCACAGCTACTGGAGGTGTCACTGAAGTCTACCATATACGATCTGTTGAACATCACAACTGTGTTGCAGTTAAGGCAATGTGTACATATTATGCATTCTACAGCAACATAGATGCCTCATGATGCCATGCAATGGCACAGTGTCTGTACTTCACACTGTATAGCAATGTAGATGGCTCACACTACCCTCCCATGCTCATGCACATTTGCTAAACATGCATTCTATCTGTAGGGCATACACACAACACTGCAATGTGACACCCATTATGATGCTGTACATGTGTCAGGACACCATTGTGTCAGACATGTATGCATGTTAATGCACATGTCAGCAGATTACATGTCAAGGTCACGTCAGCCATGTGTACTGTTATCCTTGTCTGGGCCACATGGTGTATCACGGGGATGCATGCATACTACCATGATTGTGTGAACTGCATGGCTACTGATATGACACCTGCTTGCTGTAGTGTGCACCCCAGGGAGGTATGCTTACTAACACTATTAATGTCTGAGCTGCATGCCCTCTGCTGTATCGCAGGCATGCTGCATGCATGGTGTGTGTGTGTGTGTGTGTCTGTGTTTGTGTGTGTGTGTGTGTGTGTGTGTGTGTGTGTGTGTGTGTGTGTGTGTGTGTGTGTGTGTGTGTGTGTGTGTGTGTGTGTGTGTGTGTGTGTGTGTGTGTGTGTGTGTGTGTGTGTGTCTGTGTGTGTGTGTGTGTGTGTGTGTGTGTTTGTGTGTGTGTCTGTGTGTGTGTGTGTCTGTGTCTATTGTACTTTACAGTATTTCTTTGCATTCACAGGTGATGTAGGTGCGTTACCCTCCTGCGGTCCATCTGATGTTAGTGTCCCCACAGATACTAGTGGTGATGAACATATGCATGAGGTACAGGCAGGGTTGTCAGGGGCTGAATCTGTGCCAATGGTTACCATCCCAGTTATGTCCTCCTCTTCCCTGCACACAGTTCTGCTGCCAACACATACCGCATCACCAGTGGCCATAGAGGAAGGACAGTCACCGTCTGTTAGCGTGGAACAGGAACGTGTGGTGGCTACAGAAGGTGTGTCTACACACCATGGTGTCAGTGTAATGACTGCAGATGTGCCACACAGGCATGTGGCTGGTGCTGCTCGTAGGAGGACCTCTGGCAGACATGCACCTGCAGGACAGAGCGCAGCAGCTGGTATCACCAGACGCATGTTCCAGACTGTAATGGCGACACAGACACATGCTAAACAGCAGAACAGAGAAGGGCAGAGGCTGCAGAGGGGTGCTATCCATACCCTAAATGACAACATCCAGACATTGGCAAATGCTCAACAGCAGATTGCTAATGTTCTGAATAGGCGATTAGGTGAAATGGTCGGAATCCTTGACCGAGGCATGGCAATCCGCGAGCGGGAGCTGTCTGTGCTGCAACATCTGGTAGGAGTGAGGCGTAGGCCACGTGGACGTAGACCGGCAACACCAGGCAGGCACAGGTCACGTGGCTGTGGACGGACACAGTGAGCTGTACAACCTGCTCTGTACAATCTGGGGCTGTCAATTATACCCCGTGTAGGCCTCACAAATGACAGAACTGTGTACACACATACACGCACACAGCAAACACAACTGTAGGGCTCCACAACATCCACATGCAGTCTGCACAGACATGTCCAGTCAACTCACCGGCCCTTAAGCACACACATGATGTTATCCATTGGTGCAGCCTATGCCCCTGGCAAACATATCACCCTGTGCATATGATGAAGCCTGTGCTGCATCCCTGTCATCCACACCATCGGTGCAGGGTTATGCACAAATATTCTGATGCACAGGGTGAACAGCATAGTGAGAGGTGTATGTAATATTACCTGTGTATGCATAGTGAGGGATGTGTATGTTGCAGTGGTTGTGTGTGAATACTGAGAGTTGTGTATGTGATATTACCTGTGTATGCATAGTGAGGGATGTGTATGTTGCAGTGGTTGTGTGTGAATACTGAGAGATGTGTATGTGACATAGGTTGTGTACTGTCGGCATGCACCGGTCATACCATGTAGTGCAGGTGCAGCATGCATTGTGATGTGTTCATGGTATGTGTCTCAGTTACATCTGTAGCACCATGTTGGTTGTGATACCCTGGTTCCCTCCTATGGTGTACTTGCATGTGCCTACAGGTAGCAGTGTTTGCAGTCCTCTACATGTAACTGTGGATTGCTTACAGGCACGTCTGGCAATATCAGCATGCTACATGTACCCTCAACCTGACTGTTGGAAACACCAACATGACACAGATGTCCACACATATACTGCACCTGACGCATGTGGTCAGTGCCACAGGCTACACTGGACAGAGACGTGACATACATAGCAGGACACATTACAGGTATGGTGACATGGTGCAGGGGTTGTACACAGCGGTCTGGCCAATGATGATGTGAGGTGACACTTGGTAGCTGGAGGCCACACTGTGCAGCAGTAGGACCCTGTAACAGTACGGGAACATGGCCACATTCACGGGGTGTACACCACTATAACGCACACCCCATAGTGTGCAGGTGGGGACCCTTGCCTATGTGGTCATCACCCTCACAGTACTATGCACCCACACAACATGTCACAGAGAAGGAACATGCACATGTAGCCAGTATGGCTGGGACCTATGGCATCAACAGGGTAGTGCAATGCATCACCATTACGGGTTTGCCACCACGTGGGGTTAGTGATCATTTCTCACCATATATTAGCATACACCCTCACACCAAGCACCACACATACATACAGACACACACACACACTGTGGTGACCACACATGTGTATACAGACAGCTGACGTGTGTGATGCACCACACCAGCCAACATCATGCTTCCCACACTGACGTATATACCGATCTCTACAATGGTGTACAAGGATGTGTAACAACTGGGACATATTCCCTGCGATATGTGGAATCTCTGGTCACACATTCAGACACACATGGCAGTACTGGGAATTATACACCTGCCATATGATGACACGTTTGATAGACATGCAGTGGTATTGATTGCATTATGTGTACCAATGCTATATCTGGCAAATGTGCTGCTATATGCACACGGGAGGTTGTAGGTGTTACAGGTGCCATGTGACATATAGTTGGTAACACCTGACCGCTGTGTATGCATTATGTCAGCACTGTCACGTAACAGCGACATAGCGTACTGTTTGCACATGGCATGATAGGATGGTGTGTGACACAACTGTGAGCCACCCCCTGCACACATACATCTACACAGGTGGTACACCACATTATGTACACACATCTCTCCATATGTGCTGTTTGTATGTGACCGTATACAGGTGTCAATGATGGGTCTGCATTGCAACTGCATGTCGTAGGTTGGTGCAACTATGGTACGGACATCGGCCACTGCACATGCATGGTTGCTGCATGCACAGTACAGATGTCACATGTGTCTCCTGTTGCCATGTTTGTATGCATTGCTATTGTTGGACATGTGTGTTGACATACATAACACATGGACTGTGGTATGATATCACGGGTGTCACAGGCAACCAGTACAAGGGTATGTGTCCCGGTCAACATTGCTACCCCCTGTAGCATGGGCATTCAACAGACATAGGCCCACCTTCCATTCGCATGTGTAGCATTGATTAGGCCACTGTTATGCATGAGGTACATCACAGGCTATGTATGTATGTGTTGTGTGTGCAGTCCATGCACACATCCACACAATCACATGTATGACATATCCAGATGTGTGTTCATTGGTGTACAGCAACAGTCAGGTGTCACAGCTGTGTAAGGGCTGTGGTATGTCTTGAGCTGACCTGTGCATGTATACTGGTATCATTGCAATGCATAACACCTATTGGATCCCTGTTGGTTCATGTGTACTCTGCACAGCTGGTGTACACCTCTGTACAGCCCAGTGGTCATGTGTCACATGGTGTTGTGGTACTGTAAGGCTGTGTAGTGCTGCACCGATGACATGGTGCTGACTTGACAGCTACAGTGTACACTGCAGTGTGTACATGTGTGACCTGCACCTGTGACAGCTGTGATGGCAGCTGTGTGTGTACAGGTCGCTGCATGTGTGACCGCCCTGTGCGTGAGGACAGTTATACCTTCCTGTGCCCTTCTGTACTGTGCCCTTCTGTGTATACACTCCATCTGCATGCACGACAGGCCTTTGCAACAGCTAAGTGTGTGAGCATGACCAGTATGCTGTTGTGTAGATGGACACACAGTACAGTCCATGTACACAGTTGTGTAGATGGACACATGGTACAGTCCAATCTGAGACCTTCCGTGTTTACACTCCATCTGCATGCAAGATGGCCCTTTGCAATGGCTAAGTGTGTGAGCATGCCCAGTACGCCATTGTGTAGATGGACACACAGTACATTCCACACTGCGCCCTTCCGTGATTAGACTCCATGTGCATGCTAGACGGCCCTTTGCAACTGCTAAGTGTGTGAGCATGCCCAGTATGCCGTTGTGTAGATGGACACACAGTACATTCCACACTGCACCCTTCCGTGATTAGACTCCGTGTGCATGCTAGACGGCCCTTTGCAACTGCTAAGTGTGTGAGCGTGCCCAGTACACCGTTGTGTAGATGGACACACAGTACATTCCACACTGCACCCTTCCGTGATTAGACTCTGTGTGCATGCTAGATGGCCCTTTGCAACTGCTAAGTGTGTGAGCATGCCCAGTACGCCGTTGTGTAGATGGATACACAGTACATTCCAAACAGACGTGTGATACTAAGCATGTGGGCATGGCCATTGACATCCTGTATAGCCATGGTGGTCTTCCAGGCAACATATGTCCATTTTCAATGTCACAATGGATGCCTACATTGAGCACACTGGTTGCTGTCTCGAAGGGTGTACTGTCTGTGGCGCATCCCGTATCTTTTTAGTGTTGTAGTGCTCCGTAGATATTTAGTTGGCCCGATGACAGCACTGCCGTGTTTGTCTACGTCTACCTTGGGACAGTAATATGCTTTCAGACTGCTCAGTCTCTAAACATTCCCTATCAGCATCTTTGCCTTTGCGGATGATGTCACCCACCTAGAAGTATGACTCTGGGAGTGCTGTGTTCAGTAATCTCGGTAGCGCGTTCTGTAAATACGTAATGCTGTAGTGTGATAAGGTAGTTAGGTGTATGTTCAACTCCCGGCCCTGCCAAGTGTGTGTGTGTGTGTGTGTGTGTGTGTGTGTGTGTGTGTGTGTGTGTGTGTTTCCAGCTGCCTGGGGACACAGTAATGCTTTTACATGCCTCACAACACATACATTCCATATCAGCGTCTTTGCCTTTGCAGATGATGCCACCCACTTAGAAGTATGCCTCTGGGAATGCTGTGTTCAGTAATCACGGTAGCGCGTTCTGTAAATGCGTAATGCTGTAGTGTGATAAGGTAGTTAGGTGTATGTTCAACTCCCGGCCCTGCCAAGTGTGTGTGTGTTTCCAGCTGCCTGGGGACACAGTAATGCTTTTACATGCCTCACAACACATACATTCCCTATCAGTGTCTTTGCCTTTGCGGATGATGTCACTCACCTAGAAGTATGCCTCTGGGAGTGCTGTGTTCAGTAATCTTGGTAGCGCGTTCTGTAAATGCGTAATGCTGTAGTGTGATAAGGTAGTTAGGTGTATGTTCAACTCCCGGCCCTGCCAAGTGTGTGTGTGTGTGTGTGTGTGTGTGTGTGTGTGTGTGTGTTTCCAGCTGCCTGGGGACACAGTAATGCTTTTACATGCCTCACAACACATACATTCCCTATCGGCGTCTTTGCCTTTGGGGATGATGTCACCCACCTAGAAGTATGCCTCTGGGAGTGCTGTGTTCAGTCATCTCAGTAGCATTCTGTAAATGCGTAATGCTGTAGTGTGATAAGGTAGTTAGGTGTATGTTCAACTCCCAGCCCTGCCAAGTGTGTGTGTGTGTGTGTGTGTGTGTGTGTGTGTGTGTGTGTGTGTGTGTGTTTCCAGCTGCCTGGGGACACAGTAATGCTTTTACATGCCTCACAACACATACATTCCTTATCGGCGTCTTTGCCTTTGCGGATGATGTCACCCACCTAGAAGTATGCCTCTGGGAGTGTTGTGTTCAGTAATCTCGGTAGCGCGTTCTGTAAATGCATAATGCTGTAGTGTGATAAGCTAGTTAGGTGTATGTTCAACTCCCGGCCTTGCCAAGTGTGTGTGTGTGTGTGTGTGTGTGTGTGTGTGTGTGTGTGTTTCCAGCTGCCTGGGGACACAGTAATGCTTTTACATGCCTCACAACACATACATTCCCTATCGGCGTCTTTGCCTTTTGCGATGATGTCACCCACCTAGAAGTATGCCTCTGGGAGTGCTGTGTTCAGTAATCTCTGTAGTGCGTTCTGTAAATGCGTCATGCTGTAGTGTGATAGGGTAGTTAGGTGTAAGTTCGATTCCCAGGCCTGCCAAGTGTGTGTGTGTGTGTGTGTGTGTGTGTGTGTGTGTGTGTGTGTGTGTGTGTGTGTGTGTGTGTGTGTGTGTGTTGCTGGGACACTACACGTTTACATGCCTCACATTACATACATTCCCCATCCACATCTTTGCCTCTTGCGATGATGATCACTATGCCTCACATATGCCTCTGTGTGTGTCTGTGTGCTGTGTCTCTCTGTAGCGCTTCTGTAATGTCCAATGCTGTAGTGTGATAGGTAGTAGGGGTTAGTGTAAGTTTCCCAGGCCTGCCAAGTGTGTGTGTGTGTGTGTGTGTGTGTGCATGCTCCCATCCGCCTGGGGACTCAGTTTATGCTTTTAGACGCTTCGCACCACGGATATATCCTGCTGACGTCTCTGTCTTTGCGGATGTTGGTATGCACCTAGTAGAATGCCTGTGGGTCTGCTGTGTTTAGTAATCTCGGTAGCGCGTTCTGTAAATGCGTTATGCTGTAGTGTGATAGGGTAGTAATGTGTAAGTTCGATTACCAGCCCTGCCACGTGTGTGTGTGTCTGTGTGTGTATGTCTGTATCTCTCTCTCTCTCTATATATATATATATATATATAAAATCTATTTTCTGCCCATAACTCTGCTCTTGCATGGACAGCTGACTATTTCATGTATCGCATGTTTGCATAGCTTTCACATACCAATGGGGTATGTTGCAAATCCCAACATTGTCCATGCAACGTCCGTGTTACGGGCGGTGTTACACGCCCTTACAGGCATTTGCTGTATATATTGGCAGACATCTATCCTTGCTGTACTCTCACTGTACTCATACACGCCGGAGGCTTCATGTATCATGGCCTGGTTTTGCTGTGTGTATGTCTATTTGTGCTGTGTGCATGGCTGTGGATATGTCCCACTATCATCATTTGTAAAGGTGACCGCCCTATAGGTACTTCATGTAGACTGCTGTGTCATTTGACATGTCAGCACATACGTGCGAACAGTACTGAACGTCCTGCTGCAGCGCATTTCATACCTTCTGCGTTATCTTGCAGTCGATAATGCTGTTTCCTCACACATGTAACTGTTTCTGATCTTACCACTCCACCTCCTAGAGCAAACTTCTGGACAAGGCCTTATCTGATAGTGGGACACATAGGGGCAGTATTGACATGTTGCTCTTACAAACGTAGATAGTTGACATAATAATAGGTTTTGCATTAGTATGGCTTTTCTGACGTTTTTGGTGTCTTAATCACATGTTTGTCATTATTTCATGACTTCAGTTATCAGGAATGTGCCAGAATGGTACTGATGTTACGTGGAACACACCAAACATATGAGGCAGAACTCTGCACATTCTGCGTAAATCTGTACAGTTGCGGAGTATGTGTCTGATACAAGATATCAACTTTCTGACACCAATACACACACTGTATGGCGGCATCACAGGCCACATGCCATTACATTTATATTGCAGGACACACCCACTCAGAGAGTTGTATTCCTCACACAGGCCAACAGCTGCTTATCCACACTAATTAGTCTATCATGTACCGTATGTGTGCGCTGGTATTTGCGCTTTCCGTCAGTGGCAGAGCTCACGTACGAGTATGGGGGACTGGACATTGTTACAGTGACACTGCATGACACTCTGAGGGACACATTACTTTTGTGTCTATTAACCTTCCACATTGACATTCACAGGGCATACATTGTCATTCACATTTGTCGGAGTACATGCGTATGACTTGTACATGTTTTCTCATTTGTCCTGATGTCTTTCTTCTCACCTGTCCACCTAGTATCACTAGTTCTGTACATGTATTTTGGACAGGTTACCTTCATACCCCTAACCTGTACACATTATGGGTAAACACCCTGACGTTTGACCTTTGCCCTTGTTACATTTGTCATAGTAATGTGCCTTTCTGGTAAATTGCTGGCAAGGCATTACGAACTGTGCAGTTAGATAATAGTGACTGACATTTCCATTACATGATTAGTAACACTCATAACATTCATATTCCTGGCTACGCCAGTATTCTCACAACGTTTTGACTTTGTCTGGGGTATATCTAATATAGTCCCTATTTGTATTTCATGTACTATGCCTTAGTGCAGCTGTCTTATTTTGACAGTTTGCCAGTTATGGTTACCATCTTGGTCGTACGCATGTCCATCCATGATAATCGCCTACATGACACTGATATAAGGCCCTACATATTCCCAAAATGGTTTACACAATATCCAGTGGATGGTTTACCCCATTATTGAGAATATAGGCGTGTGCTATACCCACATCACTCCCACGGGGCAGGCCTACGAAATCTCTGCCAAACAACACCTAGGCCCATTTCTGCATACCCATGATTCCCATACCTGACAACCCTCTACAGTACCCATTACACATGTTTAATGTGAGCGGTACTGAAGTGTGGAGACACTTATATGCACTCCCCACTCTCCGGATATCACTTCGTACGTCATACATTCTATCGACATGTGTCATCACCCTTGCACCTGCTACTGTTGCATGTACAGCTATATCGTATTTGCTGAGGTCACTTATTTTGCGTCAATGTCAGTTGACACTACGTATGGATCAATTTTTGGGGTCCTGCAGTGGACACCTATATGCATGTTTAAAGTGTAGAACTTGCTGGACTGTCACTTTCTGGCCAATGGTTTGGAAGGCAGCGGTTTATTCACCTTTTGTACATGTCTGTTTGTCTACCCATATTAGCTATAACGTGGCCTATTTATGTACATATGTCATATCTACGGGACATATGTCTGTTGTGTATACATATATACATGTAAAATCCTCATTTCATAACTTGCTTTGGTTTACGTCTGTGAATTATGTGTATACACATATATCTATATCCATACCATACCTTTCCACTGTACAGATTGTCGCAGAGTGTACAGCTGGTTGCCTCTTTATCTTCGGTGTGTTTTACATAAACCTGTGTCTATCTGGCAATGTAGTGGCATTTCATTTGAGACTTACAGTGGGAAATACTGGCAAGCAGTTCAGGTTACGACTGCATACCCTTCGGAGAATCCATGCTACTGACACACCCATTATTCTATCCACTTTCTATGTTTGTTCTGGCACATATCTGGGGTTTGTCCCTATTTGTACCGGTAGTTTGCATGCCTTTGTCCGGTTTCATACTTTACGGGGTTAACAGGTTTGAGCCATGTATATCTAACGTGGGGGAAACAGCATTCATTTACTATGCTGTGAACGGAGCACACACGCACAGGCACACTTGCATTTCCTTATTGTGGGTTACGCGCAGGCGCACATGCATATCCTTATTGTGGGTTACATATGTTTACTAAGTCTTTGTGCTTACGTGGGCTTTATTACTTGTGACAGTACCAGTAAATTATCTGTAATCCTGTTAACGGACGTATGCGAAACACACATTCACCTTTACATATTTAACTGTCTGTACAGCACAGACGTATTCATTACACTTTCACATTATATGTGCTGTAGTCGTAGTTGAACCGGGACTGCATTCACGTTAGCCGGATGCTGTAACCACTATACTTTTGGTGTTCTGACTCATTTATATGCATACCCATAGTACATAGCTACATTAACATATGCCTCACCGCTTCACTTACGACACAGGCATTCATTCTCCTGCTGGGAAAACATGTGGTACTACATGTTACACAGTCCCTATTCCCTACTGCTCTGGACCCAAGCTGCATATTTATAGTCCTGACACATACAGGTCTTTAATTGTCAGGGTGTTCATGTGGTGATCTGGGTTTAGGCTTGTCCGCCTGGTGAACGGAACTGCCCTGACCATGTTCAAATGTCAGACAAAGCACATGGACAGGGTTTGTCCATTTTAAACATTTTATCTGTGTTTACAGACAGAGGTGTTTGGGCACCTGTCAGCAGCTTTTAATGTTGGCAATACATAATATGGGTGGGGGTGGTTACAATACATAATCCACGGTGAGTGGTGTTCCCATTCACATTGACTACTTCCTATATTCATTCATACGAGATTATTATTTTGCACATGACTTAACTATCAATTAACTACAGGTATGCAGTAGTACAGTCAACATATGTGAAGGTTTGTTACAGTATAAATGTATGGACCTCTGTACTACTCGGGGACTACCCCACATCCTTCACAACATTTCATGCTAATGTACATACTATTATTCTGTGAACTTTCAAAGTTTGTGAGAGCAGTAATTACATCTGTCCCTATTTGTCCACCCATCCTTTTAGGCTTTGTCCAGATTTTGTTGCTGTGATAGGTTGAGAGGTGGAGTCGGTATGTGATTGAGTTGAATATATACTGTCGATAATTCAGTGGGGAGTAGGATTACCACCTGTTCCTCTTTGCAAGGGGAAGTCCCACTTTGGACAGTTGTGTCCTGCGATGAAACCTAAGACATGGCATATGTCCTGTGATTTTACAACAACAGTATATTTCTTATTTTCTTTACTAGTTGCATGATACAGGTATTTTGTATCTGGAACACATAACTATTATTTGGGATAGCATAAGCTATTCAAATGCTATGAAATAAGCTTTTATCTTGGCATACAAGTGTAATTCTGTCCTTTGCACTGGCCGGGGGTATGTTTTATCCTGCAAATTCTCACATTTCTACAACGGATGTCCCACCTTGGGCATCTGAACAGGTGGCAACCCTAGTGGGAGACCTGCATGGTGGACAGCTATTCCATCCTGCGTAGTATGTTTTGCATGTCTGTCTAGAAACTGAACAGTACCGTGACTACACATACATGTTTTGTCCAGATGTGTACAGTACTAGACACCGTGGCGTGTAAACAACTCTGAGGTTTCAACAGGTTACTTATCCCACGTGGGATGTACACACATTTGGCCGAAACATGAACGCGCGGGCATTTGGATTTACGTAACTGTGATGGGATATTTACAAACGTGGGATACATATTTGCAATCCTGACACTGCCTAGGATGATACTTCCTACTACATATGGGGAATACTCACTATGTGTAGGTGTACGGATGCACAAGGCTGGTAGCTGGATTTGGTGGACATTCGGACATGGGTGCGGGTTATGTGCTATACAGGAGTTGTTGCGTATTGCATTTGCATGCATGGGTTCTGCTTTTGGATATCCCGGTTCCGCATATTGCATCCTATGTGTATGTGCCGGTTACGTTCCTGTTCATGTGTATAGCACATTTTAATATGCATATGTTTGTGTGTGTTTGGTATACAATTTGGACTGTCAGGTTTCTTTACGGTTGTTTTACC
The DNA here is from genome assembly GCF_019279795.1 of Protopterus annectens. NCBI lineage: Eukaryota > Metazoa > Chordata > Ceratodontiformes > Protopteridae > Protopterus > Protopterus annectens. The sequence continues at coordinate 1,365,613,554 of NC_056735.1, read as the reverse complement.
GCCACAACTGCCCAGCTGTGTACTATCACTACAACTGTGGGACTGCTGGTGACCCTGCCCATGGGGCTAGACGTGTGTATTGGTGGCGCGTTGACATGATGCGCTTCACTTCCACTGGGTATACCTACTTACAGTGCAGTACATTACGGACACATGATTTTAAATATAATTTGTTCCATGGACAGAAACTCATATTGTGTTGCGTGCATTTCTGTTTGGTTCTCCATTTTGTGTGGCCGAGAACTGTCTTGCATGCTTTGCATACATTTCATTATCCACGGACACTGATAGGTGCGATTACTATTGCAGGTGGACTACAATATTCAGCAGTTTAAGTTGCTCATCGACAGCCGACATTGACATGCCTCCGGGTGCAGCTTAGTAATTCCCCATGCACTCGCGCACGTGTCCTATGCACGTGGATGTGGTGGCAGCGCACCTTCATTAATATGCATGTGGCGCTACTACACCATATATACGCTGCACGGCCGGCACAGGCCTTACACCGGCCTTGCGCCAAGCTTCATGAATCCGGGGGAATGACTGAAACATAATATATTCTATATGTCTATAGTTTGCTACATACAGTATAGTCTCATATGCAGATGTTTACCATATAAACTAGAATTTTGATATATTCTGACAAATCTAGAAGTTCTTTCAGATTACTAAAGGTCTTAAAGATACATGGATATGGGGAAATACTGTTGTTAGATATTGGCACAATACTTAAAGAGGCAGGGGATTAGTCTACTTATTATTATAATAGTCCATTACGTATACATTAGTTATGATTTTTGCATTATTATATAATACATGTCTGGTATTTATGATATGTTGAATTCATATGATAAAATTTAAAATAAAACAGTTCTATTTGATTTACTTAATTTGTTTCTTGAATTGGTGCATACAATTCTAATGGATGTTTGTGAAATTATGCAACAACATATATATTTAGACAGGGAAGAGATAAATGTTGTTGCTAGCCTAATGGTCAATTTGGGTGACAGATGTCACTCAAATTAGGAGTTTTTAACTCCAGGGTTTTTTTTTTAAACAGTCTATGTTATTAATGAATGTTATAAGTTTATGTTAATAGGTATTATGATGTTCATCAAATCTTATGAAATTGAATTTGATGTAAACACATTTCACTGGATAAATGTTTTTCATGTTTTATGTGTAAATTATAATTGTATTTCTAATAGTTAATTTCTATTTACTTATAAAAAATGGGAAAAAAGGAGTGTTATTCAACAACAGATATTCAGAACATTAACGTTTCATGACATCATTAAAGTGTATATCATTAGACATCAATGGATTAAATAATCCTAATAAGAGAAGATCTTTGAGCAAATATCTTAAATTGCATAATACTCAGTAAGTACTTCTCCAAAAAACTCATTTACTAACTGGAGATGTCACAAAATTAGAACCAAAATCTTACAAACTTTTGATTAACTCAGAACATACACAAAAAAGGGGGGTGGCCATACTATGGAAAATACGTTACCTATGCCTAAAATAATTGGCATCTACAAAGATAAGGGGATGTTATCTTCAGTTATTATAGAATTTAATAAGAACATTTTGACATTAATAAATATGTATTGGATTCCTGGCATTGGTCCTACAACATTGAAACAACATATAGAACATATAGTTCAGTTTTCTAAGGGTAGTATTATTCTTGCTGGGGATTTTAACTGTATTTCTGACATAAAATGCTCTAGTACCAGTGGTAAAATGAAAATTCCAACTATAGCTAAATTATTGAATGAATTCTCAGATTCATACATGATAAAAGATATTAATAACTTTTCTGACCCAAAGTCACTGTTCTATACATTCTACTCACATAGGCATAATTCATATTCAAGAGTAGCTAGGGTATTAATTTCCAATAACTTAACTGATTTCTTATCAAACTCAAAAGTGATTTCTTGTCCCCTTTTGGGCCATAATTCCATTACATTTGATTTTATACCAAACTCCACATTTAATGTTCAAATTAAAAGGATACCAGCCTATATAATTAAACTCAAAGATTTTATTGATTTCTTCACTACAGAAGTGCAAATTTTTATTGCACTTAATAGTACACAGGGGACTTTAGAAATATACATTTGGGATGCTCTAAAAGCCTACCTATATGGTAAAAATTATTGATTGGTATAAAAAGAAAAGAAAATAATTTCATGGGCTAAAGACCTTCAAAATACACAAACAAAATTAGATACTTTAAGGCTTGATGCTGCAAAGAATCCAGATAAGAAAGACAGAATGAATGAAATAAATACCTAAGCAATAAATACATGGAAATTTTAAACCATAAAGTTATGATAAATCTTGAAAAATATAAACTTGTAACTTTTTCTATACATCCTAGATCCATGAATATACTAGCTAACAAAACTAAAAGATTAAATAAACTTCACTGTATTAAGGAAATCTATTCTCCAACAAAAAAATGGTATCTGATTTGCCAAATATATTAAGTGAGTTTAGAGACTTTTTTAAATTAAACCAACCCAATGATGACATTAATAGTACAAAAGATATTCACTATTTTATACATAATATAAAGAACAGACTATCTGAAGCACAAATACAATTAATAGATAAACAAATATCTTTTAAGGAAGTAAAAGATCAAATAACCAAACTTAAGCAAAATAAAGCTCCTGGTAATGATGGTATGATTTCTGAAATCTATAAGGTTTTGCCTGCTAAAGCGTTAACTCTACTACATACAGTATTCAATATAGCTGAAAATAACAACATTATACCCCCCTCTTGGAAATACACATTTATTTTCCCCATACTAAAGTCTAATAAAGATCCTGTAAAATGTGCTTCATATAGGACCATTTTTTATTAAATACAGACTATAAAATGTTCATGTCTATTTATGCTGATAAACTTAATTTTTTTTTACGATCCCTGGTAGATATGGATCAAACAGGTTTTATAATTAATAGAACTTCTTAGGATAACATCAAAAGAACAATAACTTTAATTGAATCAGTGAAAGCCTTAAAGAACAATTTGACTCGTTAGTTTAGATATTAACTGTGCCTTCGACTCAGTTAATTGGAATTATCTTTTTATCTTACTGAAGGACTTAAACTTTTCTAATAGCTTTATTAACCTTATAACTCAATTATATAGTGAAAGTCAAGCCTACATAAAAATAGGTACAAGTATATCCCAGAACATACCCATTGTAAAAGGAACCAGACAAGATTACCCTCTATCTTCACTTTTATTCACATTAATTATGGAATCTTGGGCTAACCTAATAAGGCATAACAATAATATACAAGGATATAGGTTAAATTGTAATGAAACATCAAAAATGTAAATGTTTGCTGATAATATATTAATCAATCTTACTAGTACTAACCCTACCTTACAAGAATTGTTTAAAAATATGGATATATTTAAAAAAGGTTCTGGTCTTAATTTTAATAATCCTAAAACATAGATTTTTCTAATTGGTTCCAAAAGTTATAAAATACAAGACCAATATAAAAAATATATACCTCAGTCCCAACGAATAACATATTTAGGTATAATTATAGCAACCAATATTAAAGACATCTTACACCTAAATTACAGCAAAAGTATAACTACCATAGAGACTAATTAATAAGTGGAACAAGATTTTATTTACAATGGATGAAAAACTTTCTGTTATAAAGATGATCTTGCTTCCAAAGATATTATACATAATACAATATATCTCTATTCTCCCTACAGGCTCTTTTATTAAAAAAATTAACACACTGACTAAGAATTTTTTATGGCATCCGATAAAGCCTAGAATTGCATAGTCCTATCATATGTATAGCTGGGAAAATGGAGGTATATATTTACCAAATCTAGAACTTTATTCAATTTTGTCAGTTATTAAAACAATTGTTTATCTAATAGAGGGGGGGTATTTTGCAAAATGGAAGGAAATTATGTTAAATTTATCCCAAAATACCAAAAATGAAAATAACAAACATCTACCACAGTTAATAAATAATTCATTTATATGGAATATGAGAGAATATTTTTCCAATTATTCCATTCAAATGCTTAAAGCTACTTGTATAACTTTAATTCTAAGGGTCTTTAAAAACTTTATATTTAGGTTTAGAACCGCTGAAAATTGGCGTTCCTCATCTTCCCTATTGCCTATACACAAGGTATAATTCTATCTGCAGATCATTCTAAAATGTTGTTATTTAAACAAAAACAATTGATATTTTGGCATCAAATGTTAAATAAAAATGAGGCAAATCTATTAATGCTCTTATAGATGAATATAAATTTAACTCTTTACTTTGGTCAAATTTGCAGGAGTTTAGAACATATATTCTAGATAAGCTAATTTTAATCCCTTCAAATGCTAAACATTCAGTACCCAAACTTATCCAATATTTGATTTTATACACTTATAATACTTTACCAGTTAACAATAATATATCATATATTTATAAAACAATTAAAATCTAGATGTATATTCAGATAACTATTGGAATTCATTTGCAGCAATCAGTAGTTTTATTCCCTCAGAAAAAGACAAAGTTAATTTCCATCAGTCAGCCAACAAAACCATTCCCTCCATTAAATGGAGAATCTTCACATGGAGATTCTTACATAAATCTTTCATCACTCCTCAGAAAATGAGTAAGATAACTAAACAAGATGTTGTTTGCTGGAGATGTAATGCAGTAACAAATGCTGATTGGAATCATATATTGTATGACTGTATATTATTAAAGACATTTTGGGAGGAAGTTAACACTTTTTTACAATTGCCAATTGCAATTTTTTACAGACAAGTATTGCAATTTTTTACAGACAAGTTTATGCTTACAAAGTCACTTGTATTATTCAATACACCTGTCCCAGACTGTATAAATAAAAACAAATATTATTTACTCTGGTCTATACTTTCCATTGCCAGGAAAGTAATTAAAAGAAATTGGAATGCCTCATCAGCTCCCTCATTTAAAGAGTTTAAAGGTCTTCTCTTAGAAATATCTAAGTTAGAAATGTTAACTATCAAATCTAAATCTACAAGGAATACAAAATTATATTACAAATGGGAAAATGTACATGAATTATTGGTTAAAGAACTGGATAAATGATTAATGCAGTAATCTTTTCTTATTCTTTAAATCTTTTATTCTATGTTTTCATTTTCTTCTGACAACCTAAAATTAATTGATCCTGTTATTCGATATATAGTGAACATCATTGTACATAGTTTACTGTGCCATTATACTTATTGTATTTTTTTTCTTTTTTAAATATTGTATTTTAAAAATTTTTACTTATTCAATTTCTTTCAAAAGATCTGTTATTTATAGTAATGTTTTCAATAAAGCTGTTTTTTAAAAAAAAAAACATTTGATAGTATCCCACATACATGGATAAAAGAGTTCTTAAAATGCACAAGATGCACCCTACACTGATTGGCTACATTACAGTGACCATGAAACACTGGCAGACCACTTTGCAATTAAGTTATGATAAAGGACAAATTATTATCCCAGGGATAAAAATTCAAAGAGGGATATTCCAGTGTGACTCTTTGCCAATGCTGCTATTCTGTCTTGTCCTTAACCCATTAAGATGTCTACTTAACTGCTTAGGCCTTGGCCATAATTTGGCTCCTAGAAAACAACAAAGTGTAAAGACTTCTCATCTTCTCTTTGTCGATGATTTAAAACTGTATAGCTCATCAGATGAGGAACTGAAAGCACAACTGCAAGTTGTCAAAACTTTTTCAGATGATATAAGAATGTCATTTGGTCTTGATAAATGTGCAAAAGCAACCTTTAAAGCAGGAAAACTGCAGCACCAAGAAAACATTAGCTTGGGACAAGAATGTGATATAAAAGAACTTGAGCAAGCGGGAGTGTATAAATATTTGGGAATTGATGGAGGATCAACATTAAAACATGAACAAATGCAAATAAAACTTAGTAAGGAATACTTTAGAAGACTTAAATTAATCCTGAAAACAATATTGACATCTAGGAACAAATTTCAAACTATAAACCAATTTGCTATTCCTGTCCTAATTTACAGTTTTGGAGTGATTGACTGACCCAAAAATGTGTTGGATAGACTAGACAGGAAAACAAGAAGGATGCTTCATGCTCACCAAATGCTTTATAAAAATAAGTGCATACCAAGATTATATATTCCCCATTTTGAAGGAGGGATGGGCCTCCTTGAAACTGATTACATGTATAGATCTACAATTGTGGGACTGCACACTTATTTGCTGACCTTACAAGACCCAAACATAGTGAAAATTTTGAAACATGAGGAGAATTAATCTAAGATGACTTATCTGCTTAATCTAGCAGAAGCATATCAGCTTCAAGCAGGAATGGAAGTCAAACCAGAAGTAGGTAAAAATCAGGCAGCAACTGAATGTGCCAAAAAACAAAAGAAAGCATACAAGGGTCTATATTAAAACACCAAACATTTGAAATGTCGAGTGTTCTAATATCGAACCCTAGCAATCAAAAAAAAAAACATTGAACATTTGGAACAGCAAATTTTTTCCTAGGGAAAAAAAATTGCTGTTCCAAAACACATACACACAACACAAGCACACCAAACAGACAGCAATCCACACACATACACCTAAACTTGCACACCTAACCCTACACTAACCTATACATGCACCACTAACTATCCACTTACCTTAACCCAAACCCTAACCCTAAGGTCTATCACTATCGCACAGTCACCTCACCCACGCCCTAATCTTAACTCACCTAACCCACCCTAACCCACACATCCACACAATCATACACTTACCCGACCCACGCCCTAACCCTAAAATAACCTAACCTGCCCTAATGCACAAGTCCACACAGTCACGCACTTAGCTGAACCTGACCCGTAACTTTCCACCAGAGTGCTGAAAATACCATAGCAACAGAAATGGACAACTGGATTCTTTCCCTAGAAAGAATTTGGTTTCCTGTTACTTCGATATTTTCAGCGTTCATTGAAAACGGGTCGATATTAGAACACCCGACATTTCAAATGTTCGGTGAACACCCAACATTTCAAATGTTCGGTGTTCTAATATAGACCCGCATATAAGGTGAAGGACCATATGAGAAGGCAAGAAATGTGGAAATGCATAAATATAGTTGCAAGTATAGAAAACATCTGGAAGAACCTCATGTTGAGCAGGATCGAATGCAGGAATGGTTAAGGAGAGGCAAATTCAAACCAAGAAATGAAAGGTTAATATTGGTGGCCCAAGATAGTGGGCTACCTACACATTGGTTTACAAAGTCCATTGAACATGTGGGTAAAACAGACAAATGTAGGTTTTGTAAAGCAGAATTAGAAACAGTTGCACACCTCATTGCTGGTTGTGACATACTAATGGCAGAAGCACTATATACTGAAAGGCATAATAATGTGGCAAGACTGATGCATTGGGGATTATGAAAACATTTGGTATTGAAGTGGCTAAAAAACACTGGAAATATGAGCCAAAAGCACCATAGAAAATGTTGAAGTCTACATCACATGGGATCACCCATTACTAACAGTTCAAAAGATAGATGCTAGAAAACCGGAGCTAGTGGTCCATGAAAAGAAGACAAAAGTAGCATTGATAACTGAAATTGCCATACTCAGTGACTATAGTGTCTTGCATACAGAGAGACACAGAGTTATAAAATATGAGAATTTGCAGACAGAAACTAGAGCAATGTGGAAGAAAGATACCTAGACAGTTCCAACAGTAGTAGGAGCAATGGGTCTTATAAAAAAGAATCTATAATCATATTTAGATAGTTGCCTGTACATATAACCCTGTACGAATTGCAGAAAGAGTCATCACTAGGCACATTGTGTGCTGAGAAGAGCACTTCTGGGTGACATCAAAGATTGAAACAATAATAATTTAATGAGCTTTAATCATACTCTGACTTAGGAATGGGGTCCATTCTGGTTATGGCATTAGAAACCCAAAATACTTGGAGAAATTAGATAGATATTAGGTGGTATGAGGCTGCCAACTAGAGAGAGCCCTATGAGTTCATAGTAAAGGTCTATATCATGGACTATTGCAACAATTTCATTAAACTAGCCATCTCATTCAAATACCTCAATATCTAGTGTGACCAGTACCTTAACTTCCAAAAACCCATTCAGATATTCAGATCCAAAATCAATGACCTCAGTTTCTGAGCCACATGTGTGTGTGTGTGTGTGTGTGTGTGTGTGTGTGTGTGTGTGTGTGTGTGTGTGTGTGTGTGTGTGTGAGACCATTCTTTTCATTACCAGCTAGGGAGGCCATAATCAATGGCATTCCACTTGGACAACAGGAATATGGCTTGCCATTGTTTATCTTTACCTAAAAAACAAACAAATAAAAAAAAAACAGCACAATAACTTTACAGATGTCATCAAATAAAACATGCAACTTCATTAAAAATTATCCATGGCATCAACATCACACTCATTCCAAGACAAACGGACTCATTGTACAAGCCAGAGCAAACCTTCTACTGGGCTTCCTACTTTTCAAACTATACCCCATCTCTTTTTGCAGTGAAACTCATCACAGCTACCCCAGCCTAGAACCTTAAAAGCCAATCTACAAGAAGATACCTACTCTAAACACCCACTATAAAACTGCATTGCTCATGTGAAGGCTGCCAGCCTAGCTAGATAGAATTTTGTAAATAATTCTATATCATTGTAAATATTAATATTATCCACAGGCATGTTTTTACAAATGTAAGAAAACTAAATGTAAGAAAACTGTGTTATATATTCTGAGCTTCAAAAATGTAACCACAATGCACTTTGCTGGGAGAAAGCTGATAAGTGAAGCATTTTTTGACTATTTGATCTCAAGCTTGGAGACAGGATGTCTGGACTAAGAAATTATTTCTATTGTCTTAGGACAAGAGTTAATTACAAGGTTTTATATGTAAAGTGCCATTTATTGCTGTGGTTATCTGCCAGGTGCAAGATTACAAACAAATGTTACATTTTGAGTTCTGTAAGCCTGGGGAACTCCAGCAGAGGTGTCAAAAATGATGCAATGTGAAATGACTCAGCAGTAATGTGTATATCAATTTAAGACTATCTCTGAAAGAAAGATTTGAGCATTTTGGATTTTGTCTAGATCTGACAAAAACTCCCCAGGCACTTGCTTTGCTCTGTATGTAAGTAGTATTTAGAACTTAGTGTTCTTCTTAGAGTTACATAGGAATTTAGCCAGATTAGTCTAGCTGTTTTCTATATTTATGTTAGACTATCCTACAGTATTGTTTTAAAACACTTTTCTGTGATTTCTGAACTCTGTAATGTCATTGTGTTGAAGTAATAAGTATTGTCTTGTGTTTTTATTATTTATTAAATATTTTTGAACCTTTCAACTGTGGCTGTTTTGTGTAGAGATAATTTAAGCTTTTAGAGTACATTGCAGGTATTTGGTGATACTGTCCATGCCACTCCAATAGTCTTGCTGATTGGCACACTTACTATTTGGATAACAATAATATTACACAGTGAAATTGGTCACACTTTGGGAAGAGCCTTATAGTAGCTGATATTAATGGTTGGTGGCAGTTGGTACTACCTTATAGTTGGGAAGAAAGGGGGAAGAGCTGGAGAACCTGTGCCAGCCTTCCCCAGGAGTGTTTGTGTGTTTGTATATAAATCAAATCTTAAAGTGTGTGCATGTCAGCTACTTGGGCAGGGACACAAAACACTGGTTAGACAGAGAGGGTGCTGGACATTTTAGCCTGATCACTAGGCTGAGATATGGACCCTATAGCTGTGCCAGTGGGGAGTCTTATTGGGGATCTGGAGAGAATGTGAGAAACTAGCCCCAGACTGACTGTGATCTCTGTGTGCTCTTAAGGGAAATTGTACTTTACTGTGTGTGTGTGTGCATGTTATCCTCCCAACGTGCACACCCCACACTGGTGCTAGTGGTGAGGATTGAGGCTCCTTGATTACTGGGCCAGTGCACAGACATCACAGCTGACATCAAAGCTTTTCCGTACTTGCTCCCAAATGTTGGTAGTCTCACCCCCACTATTTTACTGACAGTACAAATTACTCTAAGTTCAGACCTGAATTGAAACAGGATGTAATAAAAAAATAAATACGTGAGTCAGAATGCAGGATACATTAGATAGTGAATAAGCCTTTCCACTATGGCCACTCCTCTCATTTTACACCTGTGCCACCTCAACTCTTAACAGCACACTTTATGACTATACAATATGTAAGTAACTGCATAGTTTCCATTTCCATGAATATTGTGTTGTTAACTTTGTGTACCTATAATTATGATGCCTAGACACAGATTCTGAAGTAATTCTTACTGATCCTGCAAGTACTGCCTTTAAGCTACCCAAGTGCTATCTCATTTCTTCTTTTATCTTGTAAACTTTGTGATGTTACTGTTTCCAGTGTAACCTGGGCTGATCATGCTGTGATTAGTAGCCTACCCTGGTAACCAAAATATAAATAAATAAATAAATATTTTGGCATTAACAAGGAACTGACAGAACCTCCATCTGCACAGAATGTTTCAGGTTTTTAAAAGAATGGCCTGATGGATAAGTCATGTCAATGATATGTTTTTATTTTCTGGGTTTGGCAACTACATTATTAATATGATTTCTCTGAATCTAGTGTCAGGAGTCTGATGTTAGAATATGGCTTGTGTATTTCAGATATGTCACTCTTACTTTAAGTTTGATTCTTTTTAATTCAAAATTGTGCTGTCTCAGTCTGTTTAATAAGAATATCAAACTTTTTTGAATTATTTTCATGACTGACCCCACAGTAATATATAATCAATTATATTCACAACATCTTTTAAGCCTATAATTATTTGTGCAACTGCTCATTGAAATATCTTTGATTCTAATGGGATTCCAAATCGATGTCTGAAGAATCTTTATCTTCCTAATAAGTCTTAAAAATGCAAAATTTGGACCTTTTGTCATCTTGCTTTATCTTCCAGGATATCTAGATTGCATCTTCTACAGAAAAAAAGAACTGAAAACTGACATATCTGAGACCTCTTTCTCAGTCATGTGCAATGGGCAGTGCTCTCTTTAAATCACTGTATTCAAATCCTGCAGATGTGCATAAATACAAATCTTGTCATGCTGACAACAGTGACCATACAATTCACAAATTATGTTGGTTCAGTTTACTTCTTAATGGCAACTAACCTTTCTATTAATTTCAGTTCCTGCTCAGTTTTATTCTTTAGAATTATTTGCTGCTTTCCTAGCATTGCATACCATCTACAAGTCTGTGAAGCTTGGTAGAGAGCATTATATTTAGTCAAGCCCAAAAATCAACATAGTTATGCAATTTATCATTGCTTTGACTTGTACTGCATTTAATGTTGTCTGCGTCACATTGTGGCAGTTCTTACACATTTACACTGTACTTGTACACTGTGATTGCAATTTGCCATGCCTTAATTCTTTCAAGCTAAGTGATGTGCAGTTGTAGGCAATTAACCTCTTTACTCACTGTTACTGCAAGAAAGAGGATCTTAATATTTCTTTATGTTTGTAATTGCATATCAATAGCTTTGGACCAAATGACTATACTTGGGGTCTTGCAAACATCAGTAATGTACACTCCAGATGTTCATCGTGCATACAGCTGCAGTCATAACAGATGGGTTTTCCTGCCGTCAGGCGGATCCTCGGTCGGCCAAATTCCAAAGTCTAGGTCCGGCGTCAGTTGTCGTCGCTTCTTCCCTGACGTCAGTGCGACAGGGGTATAAAATAACCAGCAGACGCCATTTTCTTCAGTCTTTTCTTGCCGCGCGGTGCCCGAAGCAGAAGCAGTTCGCAAGTGCCGGTTGGCCAGCTCCTGAGATTATGAATATCTGCAACCGAAGTTTTCTTGAAAGCTAAGTACCCCATTGGGGAAACTTTTCTTGCCTCAGACCGATGTCAGACAAAGTTAATAATTGTATTTCATGTGGGAAGCAAATACCGCATAAGGATTTTCATTCCCTCTGCATTCCTTGCTTAGGCCCAGACCATGACTTCTCGGCCTGTCGTTTTTGTGCTACATTCAACAAACGCGCCATTAAGCATTGGGCGGAGTTCGCCCAGCACTTTTTTGGCAAAAAATGTAACTACATAATGTTGTCGGATACTCCGACTCCAGTTTTGACTAAAAGACGCAAAGATAAGGGCCGACACACGAGGTCCGCGGCCTCTACCGACACCACGCCAAAGCTGGCTACAGGTGGTCTGGTTCTCAGCGAGGCGCCTATGCAGCCCCTGACTACCGACGACACTTCATTGGCGGTGTCTTCTGTACCCGAGGTCGCAGGCTCTTCGGCCCACACCCCGACTACAGATACCGAAGCCACTCTTGGCGGTGAAACTCAGAGTTTAGACAGGTCTGCCTCCTCTCAAGGTGTCTTCAGGCCTTCCTCTTCTTTTTCCATCAAGGCTTTCACTAAGTCTAAGACAGCCATGCATTCTAAAAAACAAACCCCACAGGGCCCTTCTCAAGGTCCTATGCCTAAAAACAGATGCTCAAAATGGCTGAGGACTTAATTTCTTTAATCATGGGTTCTCAACCCCCCCTGGAAAAAAGGACCAGAGTGGAGGAAGAATCCCCCTCCTTGGACCAGGCTTCCATTATTTCAGAACATTCTGATGACCAGGAACATTCATATTCCCCTTTTGAAGATTCTGATGCAGAGGAGTCCATTCCCTCTGTCTCCCCCCCTGAGGATTACTCTTTTGGGGAGACCTTGCATACCTTGAGGGAACACTTACACTAGGAAGGTCAAGAGTACTCAGACTCCAAGAAAAGGCTTAGGGATTTTCTCTTGCTCCCTCAGCATAGGCCTCTGGCTATACCCCCTGTCTTAGATATCCTTGATGATGTGTATTCAGAGTCCTGCCTTAACCCAGACTCTTTACCTCCAGCCCCGATCAAGCCTGACAGGTATTACCGGGTTCCTGACTCACACCAATTCCTATACAAAAGCCATGCGGCTGACCCAGAAACTATCTCACAGGGCCCCAAGGGAATTAAGGCCTCCACTGCTAAGAATCCTTTACCTTCAGAGAGGGATTCCAGAGCTTTAGAAAGGTGGGGGAAAAAGGTATACACCTCGGCCACCTTATCCATGAGGGCGTTAAACTGCCAGTTCCATATGTTAAAGTACCAACAGTTTCTGTTATCACAGTTAAGAAGCAAAATGTCACAAACTGAACAACCAGATTTGAAGGAGTTGCAGGATTTGATACATAATGCAGAACAAGTAGGTAAATATACCTTGCAATGTGGTTTTGATGCTTTAGAGGCCTCATGTAGAGCTGCTGTTACAGGATCAGTCATACGTAGACATGCTTGGCTCAAAGAGCAAACCTTACCAGATCATGTCAAAGCTAAATTACTAGATGCATCTCTGCAAAAAGATGTATTGTTTGGTGTTAAAGCTGAGGAGGTATTAAAGAAAATGGAGGAAAAGGCAAAATCAATGCAAACAGTGAAAATTTCCTATGGGTACAACCTCCATGTTTCAGTAGAAATTGGCCTTCAAAAAATTGGTCCTTTCCAGCCACGGACAGACCCCAAAGAGGTAGATACAGGCGCCCGAGGGGTAGAGGGCAATCTCAAGGATCGTTTAGAGGCAGACAATGGCAAGCACCTATCAAAAGAGGTAGTGAGGATAGTTCACAGCCATTCAGAAAGCAGAACCAATGACTTTCCCCTTTGCATGCTAAGCAAGGCTCAAATGGCAGCACCTTTAGGCGGAAAACTGGCATTATTTTCAAAAAATTGGCATATTGTCACAAAAGACAAACGGATCTTGGACATTATAGACAGAGGCTACAGATTCCACTTTCACACCCCTCCAAAAATGAGAGGTATGCCAAACCTGCCACACAATCAAAGGGCAGAGGCACAAAAACAAATTTCAGATCTCATGGACATGAAAGCTATTCAAGAGGTACCTTCACAAGAACAGGGTCAATGTTTTTATTCCAGACTATTCCTGGTACCAAGGAAGGGCAAAGATTGGAGACCTATTTTGGACCTATCCATTCTAAACACATTTTTACTCGTGCCAAAATTCAAGATGCTCACATTACAGGAGCTTCTTCCCATGCTGGGCAAGGAGTCTTGGCTGGTAACATTGGACCTCAAGGAGGCATACCTGCATGTCCCAATCAGACAAGATTGCAGAAGATACCTCAGATTTCTTGCAGGTTCAACACATTATCAATTCTCTGCATTGCCCTTTGGCTTATCTACTGTGCCCAGAGTGTTCACGAAATGCCTGGCATCAGTAATTGCCTACTGCAGACTACAAGGGATACAAAGATACCCATATTTGGATGACTGCCTGATCCAAGCGGACAGCAAGCGCATACTTCTGAAACATCTGGCTTTTGTAATAAGGTTGTTGAATTCCCTGGGATACACAGTCAACAAAAAGAAATCAAGGCTAATACCCTCTCAAACAATAATTTTCCTGGGTGCCAAGTTGGATACAAACACCCAGATGGCCTACCTCACGCCAGAGAAACAGGGGCAACTAACTCAATACTTCAGAAAACTGGCAACTTTCACCAGGCTGACTGCAAGGAAAATCCTGCAGGCTCTGGGATTCATGACATCTTGCATCCTACTAATCTCACGTGCAAAGCTGCATATGAGGAAACTTCAATGGTACCTGAAAAACCTATGGTCTCAACACAGCCACAGTTTGGAAACAATAATACCACTAATTCCATGTCTTCAAAAGGAATTTCTGTGGTGGGCTCAAGCATGCCAAACAAACACAGGTCTCCCATTCTGCAAGCCTCAAGCAAGTCAAACCATCACAACAGATGCCTTGGATTACGCCTGGGGGGGCGCACATGACAGATCGGTGCATTCAGGACAGATGGTCCCAAAAGGAAAAGCACCTACACATCAATCAAAAGGAAATGCTAGCAGTAATAAATGCTATTATAGCTTTCAAAGACCTGCTGCATCCAGGCCAGCTATTGATAAGGACAGACAACACCACAGTAATGTGGTACATAAACAAACAGGGAGGAGCCCACTCATACCCCCTGTGCAGGCTAGCCTGTATCTTTGGAACATGGCTCTAGAATTGCAAATTGAGCTTCAAGCACAGTTCCTGCCAGGCAAGGAAAACACGCTGGCAGACAACCTAAGCAGAAATATGACAGATCCACATAAATGGAAGTTGCATCCTCAAGTTTTTTCAAAGATAATTCAAGCATGGGGAAGGCCAGACATAGATCTCTTTGCCTCCCACAGAAATCACCAATTGGCAAAATTCTGCTCAAGGACCTTTCATCCACAGGCCTGGAAAGTGGACGCACTCTCTTTCAGTTGGACAACAATGACAGTTTATGCCTTTTCACCTCTTCCTCTGCTGCCCAAAGTTCTATTAAAAACCAGAGCAGGCAGACTAAAGATGATACTCATCGCTTCAGACTGGCCAAGACAACACTGGTACCCACTCCTGAGGAGCCTAACGCATTCCCCACCATGGATTCTACCTCTAATGCCTCTTCTACTGACTCAGCACAACTTCAAAACTCTGCACAGTCAGCTGAAAACACTCAATCTAGCTGCATGGAAGATTCCTTAAAATCACAACAGACCCTACTCTCCAAGGAGGTACAGGATGTCATTTTGGAGGCCAGAAGACCTTCTACTAGAAAAGCCTACTCCTCCAAATGGAAACGGTTTTGTGCTTGGAATGAGAAAAAGGGCCAGAACCCTGGAATACTGAATTTACCTCAAATATTACAGTACCTAGCTGAGATGCTAAGCAGTGGACTTTCATTCTCTTCCATTAAAATCCATGCCTCAGCCATTTCTGCAGAATACAACACTGATCCTCCTTTATTCTCTCACCCCCTCTTAAGGCAGTTCCTCAGAGGGGCTAAGAATATAAAACCCCCAAGGAAACAACCAGTACCTGCTTGGGATCTCAATTTCATTCTAGAGAAACTGGCTTTGCCTCCTTTTGAGCCAGCTGCCTCAACAGAACTGCAATATTTGTCCTGGAAAACAGCCTTCCTGCTGGCTATCACCTCAGCTCTCAGGGTTTTGGAACTACAAGCCCTCATGGCTGTGCAGCCTTTCATCATTTTCCATCAGGACAGAGTTTCCTTATGAACCAATCCTTCCTTTATGCCAAAGGTAGTATCCAGGGTAGCCTTGAATCAGGCTATCCACTTGCCTACCTTTTACCCCAATCCTCAAAACAAAGGGGAGAGACTACTACATTCCTTGGACATTCACAGACAACTACATTATTATTTGGACAGAACAAAGCCTTTCAGAAAATCAGAGCAACTCTTTGTGTCCTATGCTACAGGGGCTCAAGGGAAGCCTATTTCCAAACAGACAATCTCAAAATGGATAGCCCACTGCATACGCTTTTGTTACTCTCTTCATGGTAAAACTATACCTGCAGGCATCAGGTCTCACTCCACAAGGGCCACAGCTACCTCTGCAGCTTTCCTCAGGGGGGTTCCTACCAAAGATATTTTGGAAGCTGCCACTTGGAGTTCTGTGCATACTTTCTCCAAGCACTATCACCTGCCTTTATACTCCAAATCTAGAGCAGGTTTTGCCACTGCAGTTTTGCAGGGCATCCTGGCTCCTCCTAGTTCCACCTAATGCCTACCACCCCTTTTTTAGCTTTGGTATTCTACCCATCTGTTATGACTGCAGCTGTATGCACGATGAACATAGTACAGTTTTGCACTTACCATAAATGTAGATGTTCGAGTGCTAATACAGCTGCAGTCCAGGTTTCCCTCCCTCCTTCCCCTCTGGAACAGGCCTAATGGCTAACACCTCCCCATACAACCTGATTGGGGTATTATTTTATGGTGTATTTGCTTGCAACTACTGTTTTTTGATTATACTGCATTGCATTATTACATAAATTTATGTATTGCCTTCCTTCTGGGGGCACCTGACATCTGGGGCAAGAAAAACTGAAGAAAATGGCGTCGGCTGGTTCTTTTATACCCCTGTCGCACTGACGTCAGGGAAGAAGTGACGACAACCGACGCCGGACCTAGACTTTGGAATTCGGCCGACCGAGGACCTGCCTGACGGCAGGAAAACCCATCTGTTATGACTGCAGCTGTATTAGCACTCGAACATCTACATTTATGGTAGGTACAAAACTGTACTTTTTCTTTCAGTACCTGTAAGCCACAATGCTTTAAAATACTCTCTGACACAAAAGTGTAACCTTTGCCTGTGGCAAGTTTTAGTTCCACAATTTATTAATCAAGAGCTTTTCTTGCCTCCAGTCAGACTGACATTCTTATTATACCGCATCTTTATTTTATGATTCACACCATTGTTTCATTTTCATTTTCATAATATCTATAATAACTTTTTTTGTTATATCTTGAGTCAATAACATACACATTTGTTTGATGAATTTTTATTTTCTCTTTGGTATTTTGTGCAAATAGATTTGTTCTATCACAACTTCCACAAAACTTATAAAACCTTAGACACTATTGCCAGTGGTCCTTTTTATCACAGTTTCTACAAATGGTATTAAACATTAGGTACTTTTTCCTCTCATGCTTATATCAAACTGCATGATACTTTATTTGCAACTTGTACCTTTGTTATGACCACTGCTGCTAGACTCTATTGTTGTGTAATATTTCATTTCCATTTATTCTGGCTCAGATTTTTGTTACACACTTCCATTTCCTCATTTAAATCATGGTTACCATTACAGTTGTAATTTCAGTGATTGCATATATCCACAGCTTTAGGTGAGTTTCTTTCTGCTTCTGTTAAATGTATTCACCTTCACTGATATATTTTTAATGATATAAACTATGTTTCTGTTATTAACAGATCATGCAACTTAACCATATTTGCAATCTTTGGCTCACTTTTTTAGCTCAGTAACAAAAACTTCTATAATTCCATTGTACATTGGTCCCTTGTACACACTGTTAATTGCAAGAGTTTTTCTGGAGTCATAATAATTTCTAAATTTATCATTTATTATTTTTGTGTTATCTTTCTTCGCTGTGCCTCTGTTGAGCAGTGACACTGAGGTAATCCCTATTTTATTCCACAGCATAGGAGTCTTTGGGTGATGAATCGCATATTCATCAAATCTGGGTTTTGACATGGCCTTGTATGTTAGGCAAACAGACTTTTATTGAAAGGCAAAACTAATAAATATCGTCAATATTTCTTAACCTGAAACATGCTAAAAAGTGTCACACTACATTTTCAGATTTATAGCTGGTCTATTTGCAGTTAGGAAAGTCAAATTTCTAGATCTGTGAATTCAGTTTTATGTTAAATTGCCCTACAGCAAGAGAATTCTGGGGGGGGGTACAATATGAGTCATTGTTCCACGAAAGAAGTTATATGAGTGAAAAATAAATTTTAATTTTATTTAAAGAAAAGGAATAAAATGTATACTGTAAGCTATATTTCTTTAAAACATGTTTTGGATACTCACAAATGACAGAGACACAGATACTTTGGATATCACACCTGCTTCTGTGAAATCTTTATAGTGACTACAGGTAGTGCAAGCAAAACCATATTATATGCAATACCCAACAGCTGTGGAATGGAAAATTGCAAAGAAAAGCCAAAACTCAACATATTAGCTCAGTAATCCAAATAAGTACAGGTATGATGCATGTAACTTTTGTAGTCAACATCAGATTTCCATATATGACAACAAAAGACATTTAATGACAAAAAAGTAACATAGTTCATTTCCTAGTTACCAATATTGTTACAGAATGCATGTAGGTTAATATAGTCCACTAATCAGTTATATGAGTATAAGCAACTAAGATGCAAAAGCACCCAAAGGGCATTGCTAACAATGTGTTGAGCAGGAAACTTGTTAGAATCAAAGTGCAATATGTAGATCAGTGTGGTATGCATCACCTTGTTTAGCACTCGGTACTCAAATGAAAAGGCTAAACATCTAAGTTATTGCAGAATTGAAAAAAAGGCTTTCAACATCTGTTCTACTACTGAAATAGCTTTGCTTATTTCTACTGAGAACCCAGAAATCTGTACACAGATTTTTTTGTTTCTTGTTTTTTTGTTCCTGTGCAATTGCCATATTTGTTCATACTTCATTCTTTGTTGCTCGGTTATAGAATTTTCTGATGGAGGACACTGGAATGCATTTACTTAATGGTTCCTGTATGGTTACCAATGAGAGGATTGATTGAATGTTAGAAGACATGGGAGGGTTAAAAGGTGATTTAACCCATTTGGTCAAGCTACTTAGCCAATCAATGCATGTTGTGTATACTTCCACAGCTTATGATGTTTTTGGCAATAGAGATTTCATTACTGGAACCCTGTGGTAGTTGCTGAGCACAACCATCCAATAATTAAATGGACATTCAATTATAATGTGGATGCATCGTAAGGTAGAAAGAATTATCCATCTACATCGGGTCAATATAACCCAAATGCTACTGTGAAAAAATTTCATTTTGCATAATGAGATAGCACCATTAATCGTTTTAGTTTTGAGACCAATGAGAACCGGTCCAAACATTTTTCCAGCTGATTATGGAAACCATTTGATTTTAGGGAGGCTATTGTGGATAGTGGTGATTCAAATGGACAGCATGGTTTTACATTAGATGATTTAATTGCTTTTATAAAAAAAGTTATTTAAACTGTGCAGTTTGTAGATTGAGAAAGCTTATTTTAGAAAATGTTTACATTTCAAAATTGTTCCACAAGATTTGCGTTGTTTTAAATTTCCCAGTGGGATTTAGTATAACTCTGATTTTTATAGAGAATTAGTAGAATTGTTTGATAAGCATGGCTTTGATTTAATGAAGGCTATTAGTTGATCTACTACATTTTGCACTGTTATAAAGCTTTTTTATTGTTTCACTGCATTTATGTACTGTTTTATATTGTTTTAAAATTACTTAACTGTAAACTGCTTTTTCATACTGAGAGATGCATTTTCTGTTTGTGAGTGCTCTATCTGAGCTTTTCTGTGCATTTTTGATAATTGTCTGTTTACAGTTAAAAGCATTCTCTAGAGTCTGCTCCTTGATCTGTTTAAAACTTTCATTTAGTGGCTACAGCTAGGAACTGTAATAGTGTGCATTACTATAATTGCATTTTTTATTTAATTGCTAAATTGTAAACTGCTTTTTCATACTGAGACTTGTATTTTCTCTTTGTGGGTGTTTTTTCTATACTTTTAAAGTGAGGTTTCTGTGTTCTGCTCAGGTGGCATAATCTTTATAGAGGCTTGTTGTCTAGGCTGGTAGTTTTGTTTGAATTTCCTTTATTTCTAGCAGCCATTTTCTGCTGATTGTGTGCATTACTATTGAGAGTAACATGCCTCCTGACCTTCTGTAGTACGAGTGATTGGGTAATAGAAGGGGCTGAGTAGTAATCTGATCTTCCAACTCTTCCATTCTTACTGCTATATAAACCCTGTGTCTTATAAAGGTTCTGCTTGTATTGCTAAGGGTCTGGATTGCATTGCATAACTGGAAAGTCCTTAAAATTCCAAGAGCAGGATAAGTTATTTCTTACACTTATTTCACTGAACTGCACTTCTGAAATGCTTATAATTGTGCTATACAGTTGATCTTCTGCATTTTGCACTGTTATAAAGCTTTTTTATTATTTTACTGCATTTATGAACTGCTTTATACTGTTTTAACATTACTTAACTGTAAACTGCTTTTTCATACTGAGAGTTGTATTTTCTGTTTGTGAGTGCTCTATCCAAGCTTTTCTGTGCATTTTTGATAATTGCATGTTTATAGCTAAAAGCATTCTCTAGAGTCTGCTCCTTGATCTGTTTAAAACTTCTATTTAGTGGCTACAGCTAGGAACTGTAATTTTTCCCACTCACCCGCCCTAGTGTTGTGTGCTCTTATACTTGGTGGCTTTGCAGTTGCCCGCCCATACTGTATATTTGATCTGTGACACTCTTCCCAGTCTAGTGTCATTAGTTCACTCAATCTAATAGAGAACATTTGTGAAGGCCAACCCACTCAGATTCTTAACGTTGAATTAACTTCTGTTCCAGCTTTCTCCATTTCCACTTTACTGGAAAAAAAATCTAAGCTTGCTTCCCCCTTTCCTGTGGTAGGTCTTGTCCAGGTATGGATTTGCTGTGTCCAGGACTGTTTGTGAGCTTCTAAGTCCCCCCACCCACTTAAATGGGGTTAAACTATTCCTGGCGCCATAAAGGCTGTTCTTCAAAATTTCCCTTGCAACTAGCCAGCTTTTTAGTTTTAGCACTCAAATCTATTTCTTTGAGCTCTGCACTTGTTCAGAACTCATTGTAAGCACTAAATAAGTTACAAATTACTACAGCACTCAACTTTCCTGACTTGTCTAGAGGAAAACAGTTTTTAGTACTTAATAAATAAGTACCTATTCAGGCATGTCTAAAGGTCAGCTCCCGGTGTTTTCTACTGTCTACCTGATTAATCTGGGCATCTTGGGACAATGCAGCAATTGCCTCATGTACACAGACAACCCTCTCCTCCTACCACCCAACACTATGACCTGTGAGAGATGCACTTATATAGCTAAACTGGAAGCAAAGCTCTCTTCACCAAAGACTGGCTTAGACAGTTAAGAGGAGAAGGTAAACACTTGCACCACACCACACTCATCACATAGTCCCTCAAAACCTGCACCACTAAAACACACACAGAAGCACAAAACACACACCTACATTCATGGAGGCTCTCAGTACAAATCTGCCCAAACAACAGAGACCTCCAAAGCAGAAATGCAAGCAACCTCCACCCCCCCAACACAACCCAAATGACACATAGCCCACATACTCAGTGTGCCACTCAACTACAGCCCATAAGGCATAACGTACCCAACAGTCTAGTCATAGGTGACTCTATAGTTAGGCACACTGATGTTCCACTCACCAGGCTAAACAAGGAAAAAGTTGCTGTCAGCTGCCTGTCAGGTGCCAGGATCTGCCACATAATGCATGCACTCAGGTCACTCCACAACAAGTACAAATATGACTCTGTCATTGTCCATGTTGGTGTGAATGACCTGAGATGTACCTCCCTGGACTACATGAAAAGAGACATGGAGGAGCTCTCCAATCTTGTAGCCCAGGCAGGTATGACCCTAGCCCTGAGTAGCATCCTGCCATCACCCAGAATGATACCACAGTACAAGGACAAAATGATTGCCTTTAACAATTGGCTAAGCTTCTGGTGTCCTTCTAAGGGAATACAGTATCTGTCTGCCTGGGATGACATGCCAGAGATGGCCTGCACCTATCGCCCTTGGGATTCTGGATAATGGCAAAGGCTCTTGCCACCCCTATAGTGCCTTTTTTAGGCAAGGTTCAAATGACAAATTCACCACCATAACAGGTACAAGCAAGCAAAATCTGAGGGTAATGCTACTCGATGCTAGAAGTCTAAACCTCAAAATGCACTAACTCGAGGCACTCCTTAAAGTGGAGAAGATTGACATCTGTGCAGTGACAGAGACCTGGTTCAAAGCTCCAGAGAGCATCCCTGCATTACCAGGCTATAATTCCTACCACACCTTTCGGCCACCAAACCCGAACCAAAACACTAAAGGTGGAGGTGTGTCCATATTCATTAAGGATATCCACACCTCCAAGCTAGTTGCTCAGCAAAATGCATCCGAGATTATCCAAGTTCAACTAACTCTGGGCAAAACCGCAATCCAGATTGTAGCTTGCTACAGATCCCCCAGCCATGCCCCAGGATTCCCATTTCTCTTTTCTTGATACACTAGAAAATATTAGGGTACAAACCAACACTCTAATAATGGGTGATTTCAACTACCCTACCATTAACTGGGAAAACTACTCATGTACCAACTGTTTTGCTCAATGTTTCCTGGAAATCATCAATTCCAATGTCTTGGATCAACTTATCCACACCCCCACCAGGGGCAGCAATATCCTACACTATCCTATTCCACACCAGAGGTCAGCTCCACATTGGTCAGATCCCACCACAAGCTAATCACTGTAAACATCCACATCCTGCTCCTACCCCCCCCCCCCAATTAGGAAAACAACCATAAAAATTTCTCCAAAGCCAACTTCACGCTTCTTAAGACAAAAGTGGCAAACTTCACGACACCCATGCAGATGGACACTAGAGGTATGACTGCTGAATCCTGCACAAATGCACTTTATAAGCACTTACACAAGTTCATGGATCGTGTTATCTCTGACAGAACCAAGATGCTCTCCTCCAAAAAAAAGGAAGCCAATCTGGTGGTCTTCTTCCATAAACAAACTCTACAACAGAAGAAAGAAACTGTTGCACAAAAGAGTAAAATCCCACGATTGGAGGAACTCCCTGGTCAGCCTCAGTAAGAAGGTGAGATCCCTCATAAAATCCTCCAAAGCTAGTTATGAAAACAAAATTCCCACTGATTCTAAAGACAACCACAAAGCATTCTATAGCTATGTCAAGAATCTCAATGGCAACACTCAGATCTGCTCTGAGTTACAGCACAATGACACTAAATATACAGAACCAACTGATATTGCCAACATCCTGGCAGATAGGTTCAGTGCTAACTTTATCCCCCTCTCACCCCCTAAAGGGCCCATCTTTATACCAGAAGAATGCAAAGTTCCTGTAATCATGGCTGCACAGGTAAAAATCTCACTCAACAAAGCCAAGAACACAGCATCCATGGGACCTGACAACATCCTAGGCTGCCTTCTTCATGAACTACAGAATGAACTGGCACCCCACCTAAGTACCATGTTCAATCATAGCCTCACCTCAGGCTTTGTTCCCATTAAATGGCGCAGTGTGACAGTTAACCCACTCCACAAAGGGGGGGGGGGGCCCACAACAGACCCTGTGAACTACTGCCGCATTAGCCTGACAAGCCTAGTCTGCAAGGCCATGGAACGTATCATCGTGGAACTCATAAACAAAGACATTGGAGATCTCCAAACTCTGGACCCCACACAGTTTGGGTTTGTAAAAGGCAGATCATGTCTCCTAAACCTGATAGACTTCTTTGAAGTAGTCCCCAAAGCCACAGATGAGGATAAAGTGGTTCACACAGCCTATCTAGATCTCGCCAAGGCATTCAACACCATCCCCCACTCTGGAATTATAGATAAACTCACTAAACTAGGTATAAATCCCTATGTCACAAGATGGGTTGCAAACTGGCTTGCTGACAGAACCCACACTGTGAAAGTAGCAGACTCCAAATCAGACTTCAGACCAGTGACGAGTGGAGTACCACAGGGTTCAGTCCTGGGTCCTCTCCTGTTTGTTATCTACTTCTCCGAAGTACAGGCTAACACAGAAGGTCTTTGGCTAACTAAATTCACAGATGACTGCAAACTAGGAGCCATAATTGAAACTCCTAATGATGTGGACATCCTACAAAAGGGCCTCACTGAGACAGATGCCTGGTGTCAAAGACATGGTCTCAAGCTCAATGCCAAAAAGTGCATTGTCATCCCCTTTGGTAAAAACTCTGTACCCATGAACTACCACATAGGCGGTAGTCTACTTAACACAGAAAGTGTGATAAGAGACCTTGGGACACAGGTGGACAGTAGTTTCTCCTTTGATAATCACATTGCCACAGTGGTAAGGAAATCCTTCTACATGGCACTCCTCATCACAAAAGGTTTCTCATCCAGAAAAAAAGAGGTCATTGTTCCCCTCTACTCATCACTCATTAGACCCATTATAGAGTATAACGTGCCTTTTTGTATGTACCTCACAAGACATCTACAACAACTGGAAAGGCCGCAAAAATACCTCACAAAGAGGATTACTGGCCTCAAACAGATGCCTTACGCAGACCATCTAAAAAAACTCCAGCTTTACTCCTTCGCATATCACCTACTCAGAGGTGATCTCTGCCTAACATACAAAGCTATGTCAAACCAAGAGCTGTTGGACATGCTCCACTTAAAGAAATCACAATCTGTCTGAGCTACACACTCTAGGGACCTAAACCTTGTCACCAGAATAAACAGAGCATGCTGGAGGAATAGATTCTTGTCCCAGAGACTTCCCATACTCTGGAACAGACTACCTATCTATGTCAAACAGAGCTCCTCATTAACACTCTTCAAGAAAAATCTTGATGATTGGATGGGTAATAGGAAATTCACCCTGGGGATCACTTCTGTGGTTCTGCTTGATAGGGGCACAGGAAAATAATTTTTATTTGGTGGCGAAAGCCAGGGTACCTTTTTGGCTAGGCTTGTATAGGACCTAGGGCCAATAGCCTAGTACCTACCTATGAACCTATAATTCTAAGATTAAACAGTTGATGTTGGAAATTAATCAGGATAATAAGAAAGTTCTAAATGATTAATGTTTTAAACCAGAACATAGTCAATGATCTTTTGTTTTCTGAATGTTTGCACAACTACAATCAAATGCTTAATGATTTAGACAAGTTTTTTAAAAATAATATCAACACCAAATATAAAAAAAACTTATTAGGGATTCTAATGACTATCAAAAAATAAAGCTGGCTTATACAGTGGATCACAACAAAAATTTTAAAAAGGCTAACCTGGTTGACAATGATGGTGCCCCACACAGTGACACCAATGATGACATTGTCGGTGATTTGGATACAGCATGTGATGATTATGAAGATTTTTTAGATCAAAACTCCAAACCCAGGAGGTCGAAGCATTTGAAAAACTTTGGGAAGGGCGGTCCATGTTACCAACAGAATGCTGGACATTACCATCAGAATGTTTATTACAACAGCAGGGCTCAAAAAGGGAAAAATAAGACATTTTGAGTGTTAGTGATTTATCACTAACTGGTTTTGACTTTGACTATGGCAATGTTCTTGGTTGTAATATTCATGATGACTGTGTGATGTGTGACATCTCTAAGAAAAATGATTTTACAATCTACAATTTTAGTGATTTAACACTCAAGTGACACTTATTACAGTTTATTTATTAAAGGTTTTACTTTTGTTCCTTGTTTTTGTTTGGATGTGGCAGATGTTCTTATTAGCTTAAAAATGTACACTAGACAAGTGAATCTTAAACTGTTTTTCAGTGGCCATACTGGCAACCAAGGGGTTACAAACTTACAGAGAAAAAGTTTTACTCCCCCAAATAATGTGGATGTTATGTTATTTGAAAAACTGTGTGAGAATTACTTAAGAAAAATTCTTAAAAACATAAAAAGTATGAACATGACATCCTCAGTAATGAAGAGAGAAAAGTACTATATGATCAAGCTAGGAACAGCAATATGCATATTATGAAGCCTGACAAAGGAGAGGGCCTAGTAATCATGCCTCATTTTGACTATGTGTTTAAGATGTGTGAAATTCTCAATGACCCTCTCACTTACAATAGGGCTACTAAGAATTAAATTAATAGGGCACATGACAAGATCGATCTATACCTATTGGATGCACGCTTTTAGGGAGCTATACATGAGAAAGAGTTCAGGTTTCTTACAGAAAAACATCCTGTCACACCAGAAATTTTTGGGATGGTGTCACAGTAACCCACCATTTAGACCTATTGTTGTGGTTAGGGGATCTAAAATGGAACCCCTTGCTTCCCTTGTGGATGAGATGACTAATAAGGTTGTGGGTAAGGCAGAACATATATTAAGGGACTCTTGGCATTGCTTGGCTTGACTTAGAGTTATTGGCATATCTGATAATTTTTCTTTTCTTACAGTGGATGTAATTAATTTTTTTTCTATTATACCCCATGAGGAGGAGTTGCATTTCTTTCGTGAGAGTTTATTGAGAAACAAAGTAATTGACAAAACAAGGATATACACCCTGGTGGACCTTATGGAACTTATACTACAGAACAACTTTTTTAGTTTTGAGGGAGAGATTTACCACCAAACATCTGGGGTAGCCATGGGAGCAAAGTGCGCTCCCCTTATTTGCCAATTTAGTACTGTTGCATTGGGAAGAAACTTTTATCTTTCCTTCAGAATTTATGTCCAAGATCCTTTTATATAATAGGTTTTTAGATAATATTCTAATTTTGTGGCAAGGTAATGAGCTTGAGGCTACAAAGTTTGTTGATTTTTTGAACACTACCCCATTCCTTAAGTTTACTAGTTCATGGCACCTGGATGAAACCAACTTTCTGGATATCCATCTAACCAGAGAAAGGGGAGTTTTACATAGTAACATATGCAGGAAGAAAACTTTTTCTAATTCTGTGTTACATTTTACCAGTTGTCACCCCTTTTAACAAAAGAAGGGTATTATTAAGGGTCAGATGGTTAGATAGTCTAGACTAGTGAATGACAATGACACCTTTAGAGAGGAGTTATATAAACTTGTAGGGATGTTTTTGGAAAGGGGGTACCCCCTAAACTGTTATTGACAGGCATGAAATTCTTAATAAAAGAAGTACTGTATTTCAGCCTATTTTGTGTTCTGAAATAGTGAAGAAAACTATAAACAAGGAGATGAGTAATGTTAGTGCTATAATCACTGTGCTGCACCACTATCGATAGCCATCAACAATGCTTGGAAGATTGGTCTCAATGAAACCAGTAAAAATATCTTGGGGCACAAGCCAAAGATTGTTTATAGTAGAGGAAGGAATATTAAAAATATTGTTGAGGATTATTAAAAATATTCTTGAGGATTCTAAACAGAGCCGGCTAAGGTCTAAAATGCTTAAGTGTGGAGCATGTAAGTTTTGTAGATATATCAATAATAGGTTCATAGGTTTAAAGGTTGGTACTAGGCTATCAGTCCTAGGGCCTATACAAGCCTAGCCATAACAATTCCCTGGCTATTTCTTCCCACACTATTTACTTCCCTGGACCCCTGTCTATCAGGGCAACTGACGTGATCCCCGAGGTGAATTTCCTTTTTCCCATCCAATCATCAAGGTTCCTTTTGAAGAGAGCCAAAGAGGCACTCTGCTTGACATGTATGGGCAATCTATTTCAGAGTCTGGGGAGTCTCTGGGTCAGGAACCTATCCATCCAGCATGTTTTGTTTATTGTGATGACAAGGTTTAGATCCCTGGAGCGTGTGGCTCTGAGGGATTGGGATTTCTTTAAGTGTAGCATGTCCAACAGCTCTGGGTTTGACATGGCTTTGTATGTTAAGCAGAGATCGCCTCTGAGTAGACAATATGCAACAGAGTATAGCTGGAGTTTTTTAAGGCGGTCAGTGAAGGGCATCTGCTTTTGGCCTGTGATTCTTTTAGTGAGGTATTTCTGTGGCCTTTCCAGTTGTTGCAGATGTCTTGAGAGCTACATACCAAATGGGGCATTGTATTCTATAATGGGTCTAATGAGGGATGAGTACAGTGGGACAATGACCTCCTTTTTTCTGGATGAAAAGCCCTTAGTGATGAGGTGTGCCACATAGAAGGATTTCCTGACTGTTGTGGCAATGTGGTTATCGAAGGTGAGACCACTGTCCACCTGTGTCCCTAAGTCTCTTATCTCACTTTCAGAGTTTATCATTCTGCCACCTGTATGATAATCCATGGATACATGTTTTTTCCCAAAGGGGATAACTATACATTTCTTGGCATTGAGCTTGAGCCCATGGCTCTGGCACCAAGCATCTGTTTCTGTAAGGCCCTTTTGTAGAGTATCCACATCATTTGGGGATTCAATAATGACTCCCAGTTTGCAGTCATCTGCAAACTTTGTTAGCCATAGTCCCTTAGTGTTGGCCTGTACTTCAGAGAAGTAGATGCCAAACAAGAGTGGTCCCAGGACTGAACCCTGAGGTACTCCACTTGTCACTTGTCTGGAGCTGGATTTGGAGTCGGCTACTTTTACAGTGTGGGTTCTATCAGTAAGCCAGTTAGCAACCCATTGGGTGACATAGGGATTAATGTCCAGCTTAGTAAGTTTATCTATGATTCCAAAGAGGGGGATGGTGTCAAAGGCCTTGGCAAGGTCGAAATAGGCTGTGTGGACCACCTTACCCTTGTCCATGGCTCTGGAGACTGATTTGAAGAAGTCAATCAGGTTTGGGAGACAAGATCAGCCCTTCACGAACCCAAACTGGGTGGGGTCCAGTATTTGAAGGTTGCCAATGTCTTTGTTTATAAGTTCCATGATAATACACTCCATGGCCTTGCAGATAAGGCTTGTCAGACTGATGGGACGGAAGTTTCCGGGATCTAAGGTGGATCCCCCCTTGTGGAGTGGGATAACTGTAGCTCTGTGCCACTCAGTGGGTACGAAACCTGAGGTGAGGCTATGATTAAACATGACACTTAGGTAAGGTGCCAGCTCATATTGTAGTTCATGTAGTACACAGCCTGGGATGTCATCTGGTCCCATGGATGCTGTATTCTTAGCTTTGGAGAGTGAGTTTTTTACCTGTGTGGCCGTTATTACCGGAATTTGGCAATCTTCTGTTATTGAGATGGGCCACTTAGGGGGTGAGGGGGGTGAAGTTGGCACTGAATCAATCTGCCAGGATATTGGCAATATCCTTGGGATCAGTATATTTAATGCCATTCTGTTTTAGCTCAGAGCATATCTGAGCATTGCCATTTAGATTCTTGACATAGTTATACAATGCCTTGTGGTTGTCTTTGGAATCTTTAGCAATTTTATTTTCATAACTAGCTTTAGAGGATTTTATGAGGGATCTCAGTTTTTTTTACTAAGGCTGGTAAGGGAGTTTTTTGCATCCTGGGATTTTCCTCTTTTCTGCAACAGTTTCTTCCTTTTGTTGTAAAATTTGTTTATGGCAGGGGACCACCAGATTGGCTTCCTTTTTTTGGATGAGAGCATCTTGGTTCTATTTGGGATGGCACGATTCATGCATGAGTGGATGTGCTCGTACAGTGCCTTAGTGTAGGATTCAGCAGTTGAACTTTCAGTTCCCGTTTGCATGGGTATCATGAAGTTTGTCACTTCTGACTTGAGTAGCATGAAGTTGGCTTTGGAGAAGTTTTTTATGGAGGTTTCCTTACTGGGGGGTGGGGGTGGGATGTGGATGTTAAGGGTGATTAGCTTATGGTCATACCTGACTAACGAGGGGGTGACCATAGATGTGGGGCATCGATTTCCCATGTTGGTAATGACCAGGTCTAGGATATTGGAGCCCCTTGTGGGACTATGGATTAGTTGATCCAGGGTGTTGGAATTTATGAATTCCAAGAACCGTTGGGGAAAGGTGTTTGTACATGAGTAGTTTTCCCAGTTAGTGGCAGGGTAGTTAAAATCACCCAGTGTTAGGGTGTTTGGTTCTATCTTAATATTTTCCATTATGTTTAGAAAGGTGTAGTGAGAATCTTGGGGTATGGTGGGGGATCTGTAGCAAGCTACAATTTGGATTGCAGTCTTACCTAGTGTTACTTGCACCTGGAGAATTTCAGACACATTGTGTTGGGCAACTGGCCTGGTGGTGTGAATATCCTTGGTGAATATTGACACTCCTCCACCTTTAGTGTTTCGGTCCTGGTTTGGTGGCCGAAATGTGTGGTAAGAGTTGTAGCCTGGTATTGCAGGGATGCTCTCTGGTGCCTTGAACCAGGTCTCAGTTACTGCACAGATATCGATGTTCTCCATTTTTAGGAGTGCCTCGAAAAAGTGCATTTTGAGCCCTAACGTTCCCATTCATGGATTTGAATGCACTTTATCTTGCCCAGGAAAGTGTAGCTGCAACAATACTATGTTAGTGTATGTTGCTGCATGCATGAGCTGACACAGTTTATATGTGTGCACGACTATACTTAGATTAAGGGACAGAATAACAGAATATGTGAGGGCAATCAAATCTAAAAATCAGCACAATGCTCTATACATGCACAGTATAACCTGCACTAACTTTACAAGTTTATTTTTTTTGTGATAGACAAAGTGCTACCATGTGAAATGGGAGGGGCTGATAAATTAAAAGTAGAAATTCTGGAGAAAAAATGGCAAATTAGGCTTTATGCCACAACCCCACCCCCCAGGCTTGAATGACAACATTGCAGTTTTACCCATTTTAAAAGAAAGGGCAAGGGTTATTTAAATTAATTCATTAACTGCATTTTATTTCTTGACATTTCAATAACACATCTATTACACATATATAATATATATGTTTTTTAATCATATGGTTATATAAGCTGTAACCCAGTCACTGGGGATGCACAAGCCAGTGCATTTCTTTGTGCCGGTCCCAAGCCCGGATAAATGGGGAGGTTTGTGTCAGGAAGGGCAACCGGCGTAAAACCTCTGCCAAATGACTTATGCAGAGAACATTTCATATTTCCACACCAGATCAGTCGAGACCTGGGTTAACAACAACTGCCACCAGTACTGTTAGCCAACAGGGTGCTCGTGGAAATTGGGCTACTGTTGGCCAAAGGAGAAGAGGAGGGGGAAGGCATGCCTGAAGGCAGGATGAGAGGAGGAAGGTTAAGAGTGTAGTAGTGAGGGTAGGAACTTTGAATGTTGGCAGTATGACTTCTATAGGGGGAGAGCTAGCTGATATGATGGAGAAAAGGAAGACTGATATATTGTGCGTGCAAGAGACCAGATGGAAGGGAAGTAAGGCCAGGTGTATAGGAGGTGGGTTCAAATTGTTCTATCATGATGTGGATGGCAGGAGAAATGGGGTCGGGTTTATCCTAAAGGAACAGTATGCCAAGAGTGTTTTGGAGGTGAAGAGAGTGTCTGATAGAGTGATGTTTATGAAGCTTGAAATTAATGATGTAATGATGAATGTTGTTAGTGCATATGCTCCACTAGTTGGGTGTGCGATGAAGGAGAAAGAAAACTTTTGGAGTGAGCTGGATGAAGTGGTGGTGAGTGTACCCAAGGGTGAGAGACTAGTGATTGGAGAGGACTTCAATGGGCATGTTGGTGAAGTGAACAGAGGGGATGAGGAAGGGATGGGTAGGTATGGTGTTAAGGAGAGGAATTCAGAAGGTCAGATGATTGTGGATTTTGCGAAAACGATGGACATGGCTGTGGTGAATAAGTATTTTAAGAAGAGGGAGGAGCATAGGGTGATGTACAAGAGTGGAGGAAGATGCACACAGGTGGATTATATCCTATGTAGAAGAGCCAGTCTGAAGGAGATTGGAAACTGTAAAGTGGTGACAGGGGAAAGTGTAGTTAAGCAGCATAGAATGATGGTCTGTAGGATGATGTTGGTGATCAAGAAGAGGAGGGGGAGGAGTGTGAAAGCAGTGCCAAGGATTAAATGGTGGAAGGTAAAAAGGGTGATTGTAAGGTGGAGTTCAGGGAAGAGTTAAGACGGGCACTGAGTGGCAGTGAAGTGTTACTGAATAGCTGGGTAACTACAGCAAAGCTAGTAAGGGAGACTGCTAGAAAGGTGCTTGGTGTGACATCTGGACAAAGGAAGGAGGACAAGGAGACCTGGTGGTGGAATGAGAAAGTAGAGGAGAGTATACAGAGGAAGAGGCTGGCAAAGAAGAAGTGGGATTGTCAAAGAGATGAAGAACATAGATGTGAGTATAATGAGATGAGCATGGCAAAGAGAGAGGTGGCGAAGGCTAAGGATAAGGCATATGGAGAGTTGTATGAGAGATTGGACAGTAAAGAGGGAGAAAAGGACCTGTACCAATTGACTAGACAGAGGGACAGAGCTGGGAAAGATGTGCAGTAGGTAAGGGTGATAAAGGATAGTGAGGGAAATGTACTCACAAGTGAGGAGAATGTGTTTAGATGGAAAGAGTATTTTGAAGGGCTGATGAATGAAGAGAATGAGAGAGAGAGAAGATTGGATGATGTGGGGATAGTGAATCAGGAAGTGAAACAGATTAGCAAGGAGGAAGTAAGGACAGCTATGAAGAGGATGAAGAATGGAAAGGCTGTTGGCCCAGATAACATACCAGTGGAAGCATGGAGGTGCTTAGGAGAAATGGCAGTGGAAATTTTAACCAGATTGTTTAATGAAATTTTGGAAAGTCAGAGGATGCCTGAGGAGTGGAGAAAAAGTGTTTTGGTACCTATCTTTAAGAATGAGGGTGATGTGCAGAGCTGCAGTAACTACAGAGGGATAAAACTGATCAGTCACAGCTTGAAGTTATGGGAAAGAGTAGTGGAGGCTAGGTTAAGAAGGGAGGTGATGATTAGTGATCAGCAGTATGGTTTCATGCCAGGAAAGAGCACTGCCGATGCAATGTTTGCTCTGAGAGTGTTGCTGGAGAAATATAGAGAAGGTCCGAAGGAGTTGCATTGTGTATTTGTGAACTTAGAGAAAGCATATGACAGGGTGCCTAGAGAGGAGTTGTGGTATTGTATGAGGAAGTCGGGAGTGGCAGAGAAGTATGTAAGAGTGGTACAGGATATGTACGAGGGTAGTGTGACATTGGTGAGGGCTGTGGTGGGAGTGACATATACATTTAAGGTGGAGGTGGGATTACATCAAGGATCAGCTCTGAGCCCTTTCTTATTTGCAGTGGTGATGGACAGGTTGACAGATGAGATCAGACAGGAGGGCCCGTGGGCTATGATGTTTGCAGATGACATTGTGATCTGTAGTGATAGTAGGGAACAGGTTGAGGAGACCCTGGAAAGGTGGAGATATGCTTTAGAGAGGGGAGGAATGAAAGTCACCAGGACTAAGACAGAATATATGTGTGTGAATGGGAGGGGGATAGAGGAATGGTGAGGATGCAGGGAGTAGAGTTGGTAAAGGTGGATGACTTTAAGTACTTGGGATCAACAGTTCAGAGTAATGGTGAGTGTAGAAGAGAGGTGAAGAAGAGAGTACAGACAGTGTGGAATGGGTGGAGAAGAGTGTCAGGAGGGATTTGTGACAGACAGGTACCAGTAAGAGTGAAAGGGAAGGTCTACAAGAGGGTAGTGAGACCAGCTATGTTATATGGGCTGGAGACAGTGGCATTGACAAAAAGGCAGGAGTCAGAGCTGGATGTGGCAGAGGTAAAGGTGTTAAGATTTGCACTGGGTGTGACTATGATGGACAGGATTAGGAATCAGTATATTAGAGGGTCAGCTCAGGTTGGACAGTTTGGAGACAAAGCAAGAGAGGTGAGAGTGCATTGGTTTGGCTATGTGCTGAGGAGGGATGCTGGGTATATTGGGGAAAAGGGTGCTAAGGATGGAGCTGCCAGGTAAGAGGAAAAGAGGAAGGCATAAGATAAGGTTTATGGATGTGGTGAGAGAGGACATGCAGGTGGTTGGTGTGAAAGAGCATGATGCAGAGGACAGGAAGAAATGGAAACAGATGATCCACTGTGGTGACCCCTAACAGGAACAGCCGAAAGAAGATGATGATGATGATGGTTATATAAGCTGTAAAAGTGTTGTTTTGTGTTTTCTGGAGAAAACTGTAGGTTTTATTTACCTTTATTAACTGTGTGTGTTTTTAAAAAAAACTAATTCAATGTAACATCACATGAAATGATTGGTTTGTTTTGCTTACATCACTCTATTTAAACCAAGTTGTTTGCATCCCATGTAACTCTGAGGAAGCCATATTTTAATGGTGAAAGTGGTTAGTTTATGGGACTTGCTGTTTTCTGCTCATGTCATTAAAATGGAGTTTATCTGCCTGTTTTGAGTTGGTTTGTTTTTTATTTTTTGGTTACAAGTGTTTGCTTTGTTTGGAGTTTTTTTTTTTTTTTTGTCAAAATGATTTACTGTTTGATGTATATAGGATCATAGGATCATAGGAGAACTAGGCTATTGACCTGGAGGTTATTTTAAGCCTAGCCATTTCAACCCAATGTAATACTGTAGAGATACAAGTCAATTCCCAAGACTGCATTTAGTGATGACTGCCCATGTCCAGGAGGGTTGTGGGTGCTAACTCCCATAAGAATTTACTGTGCCTGTTCCACTTGTCCAGGTTCCTATTGAACAGTGTCATAGAGACACAGTGTTTCACATGTATTGGTTGCCTGCTCCAAAGATGCAGCAGTCACTGAGAGATAAATATGTCCCTCCAGCATGTACTATTTAAGTTGTAGGCCATACTTAGGCCCCTGGAATGAGTAGCCCTAGTCCGATTTGATTTATGGATAGGCAGAAAGTTTGTTAGGTTTAGGTTTTAGATTGCTCTGTAGGCCAGGCATAAGTCTCCCCTAAGACGTCTATATGATGTGGAATATAGTGACAGGGACTTTAGTTGGTCTGTGTAATGAACATGCTGGAGCCCCTTGATCTTCTTTGTTAGAAACCTCTGAGGTCTCTCTAATTGTTGCAGGTGCTTAGTACGGTACATGTCAATGGGGCATTATACTCAATTATGGGCCGGATAAATGCCAAGTATTGGAGGCTTATAACTTCTTTTGCTCTCAAGTTGATGCCTTTACTAATCAAGTGTGCTATGTAGAAAGCTTTTCTTACTATAGTAAACACATGGTGGTCAAAGTTAAGGTTGCAGTCAACTTGTGATTCCAGGTCCATTATCCCTTCATGGGTACTTTGGGTATTGTTGATTTGATAGTGTGAGAGGACATTGTTTGTGCTGAAGGGAATGATGATGCATTTGTCTGCATTCACTTTGAGACCGTGACTAATACACCAGTCGTTAGTCTGTGTGAGACCCTCCTGGAGTATATCATTTGGGGATTCAATGATTGCACCTAGTTTGCAGTTGTCTGCAAACTTGGACAGCTACAACCCCTTAGTTTTGACCTGAATGTCTGAGAAATATATACCAAACAGTAGGGGGTCCAGCACTGACCCCTATGGCATCCTGCTGGTAACAGGTCTGCTGGTTGATGTGGAATCACCCACTTTGATAGTGTGTGTCTGGTTTGTGAGCCAGTTGGCAACCCAACTTAAATGAAGGGGTTTATATTCAGTTAAATAAGTTTATCAGTAATACCTGAATGTGGGAGTGTGTTGAAAGTCTTTGCCAGGTTTAGGTATGCTGTGTGGACAGATTTGCTCTTGTCAATGGCCTTGGTTACATTTCGAAGAAATCCACCAGATTTAACAGGCAGGATCTACCCTTCATGAAGCCGAATTGGGTAGGATCCAGGGTTTGGAGGTCACTTATGTCTTTATTTACGAAGTCTGTAATTATACATTCCACTGCCTTACAGATGATGCGGGTCAGGCTTATGGGTCTATAATTCCCCAGGTCTGTTGCTAGACCACCTTTGTGGATGGGAATAACTGTTACTCCCTATTCCACAGGAACAAAGCCTGTGGTTAGTCTATGATTGAAAAGGATACTTACTGGTGATGCTAGTTCATGTTTTAGCCTGTTTAGAAGACAACCTGTGATGTTGTCTGGTCCCACACAGGCTATGTTTTTTGCCTTGGACAAGGATTTGAGGACCTGTTCTTCAGATATGTAGGGTGGGGGGTGGTTGGTAGAAGGTTTATTGTAAGTTAGGAGGGGATAAGGGGGGGTGAAATTTTTGCCAAATCTATCCGCTAGCAGGTTTGCTTCTCTGTGGGGTCAGTGTGTTTGTGATACTGTTGGCCACTAGTTTTGCACATGCTTGGGTCCTACCCTTTAGGTTAATACATAGCTGTAAAAGACCTTATGGTTATCATTGTCTGTATTTGCAAAGTTTCTCTCAAAGGAGCCCTTGGAGAATTTGACAAGTTGTCTTATTTTCCTGTAGAGGCTGACGAGGGTGCTTTTCCATTGTTGGGGCCTTGCCTTTGTTTTTTTGGGCAGCAACTTTTTGCATTTAATATAAGTGTTCTTATTCTCATGTGTTTAAAAAAAATACAGAGATACCAAGCAATATAAGAAAAATATAGCCTATTCAGCTCCTAGAAATAAACAAATTTGAAAAAAATTTGTAATACTAGTGGGGGAATAGAAATAGGGAATTTAATGGGCTTGATAATCCTTCTAGGCCCCTTCATGAAGATAGGACCTGTATCAATGCTAATGAGCTTTGAAAATGTATCTGAGTTTAACCCCTTGGAATATCACTCCCATGCAGATCTGAAAGGTAGCCAACCAACATACATTTGCACATCAAAGAATAAATGATGATCCACATTGGACAACATGTACACAAGTAAGTGAATATCAACAAAATTATCATGACCTTGGTAGCAGAAAGGGTCTATATCAGAAGATCAAAGTTTCAAAACTTCGAATTTGATATGGTCGACACCATATGATCAAAGTCTTGAAACTTCAAATCTTTTAACCGAGATCTCCGTACAGCACAGAAAAGGGAAGATTTCCCTTTTCTGCGCTGTAGTGCGATCTCGGAGTTGGTATATTTAAGTACTGGGGGGGGGTGCAGGGGGGCTTGCCCCCCGCTTAGAGCATTTAAATGGTTTGTTTTTGTATGTTGTGTTTTATTACATTTTCTGTGTTTCAAAACTTCGATTATGTGGTGTTGACCGTATCAGATTAGAAGTTTTGAAACTTTGATAATGTAATATAGACCCGGCAGAAGGGGTAAAGGGAAAAATAAGAGAATGAATCAATGATTTTCATAGACATTTCTCATTCATTAGTTACTACTTCACCTCCAGTGTCTAATGCTTTTCCTATTGAGCATGATAGGGTAGTGATTAAGTGTAAGTGTTTCAATAATTTTAATTATAGTGGTAGGGACATCACTTTAGAATACTTTTCCCTAAGGGTTCATATTCATACCCACTAAATCATTAGACATTGTGGACTCTGTTTTAGAGTTAAAATTGTTTACCAGGGAGATTAATTTTGCATTAATATTTAAAGACAAATGTAATACTGCAAATGATAATAAGATATTAGTAAAAATAAAAGTGTTTACAATACCCCAAATGAACTCAGCGGTTTTAACATTTGAAAAGGCATGTATGAGTGATTTATAGAATTTAACTAATAGGAAGAATTTTAGTATGAACAAGAATTTAAGTCTGGAAGAAAGATCTTTTTTAAATACAAATGTATTAAATAGGTGACAAGCCTTTTACAATTATGAAGCCTGATAAGGGTTGGTGGGATTATTATTTTTTATAGTATTGATTATGTTAGTGCAATTTTTCAGATTTTAAGTGACAAAAATGTTTGTACACAAATTTCATGAAATTAAATGAATATTTTTTGCAAGAAAATAGATTTATGGTTGGACGATTTGTCACTAAAAGGGTTTATTGACAAGAGCACATTTAACTTTTTAAGGGATGTTCACCCCATTATTCCTACATTTTTCAGAAAAGAAATTCATAAAGATGCATTGAATCTATCTTTTAGACAAATTATTTATGCAAATGATCTAAAATACATCCCATGGCTATTTTACTGGATAGATGACTTAAGCCATTTTTTATAGCTCATGACTTGTTGAATGACTCATAGGATTTCTTGGGAAGAATTAACCAAACATAGTTTCTTGGAAATATCATATTTGTAACTATTGATGTGGTTGCTCTGTTTGCCAACATTCCACACAAAGAAAAATTGGAATTATTTCATAAAGTATAAAGTATTATTAACTTTCCAATTTTTAGATCATGGTGATACAAAAATTATTATGTAATATATGGAAATAATCCTAAACAATATTTCTTTTTATTTTTTGAAAATGAATCTTACAAGCAAACAACAGGAGTGGAAATAAGTCTGGCTTGTGTCCCTGGTTTTTTTTCCACTTTGTTGATGTACTCTTGGGAAATACAATATATTTTAATTCATTTTTCTATAAATTGTGCAAATTGTATGTTAGATTTTTGGATAATATTTTCATTATGTGTACTGGGTCAGAATAAGAATGGGAAGATTTATTAAGTATATACAGTATGCCACCCACTTTTTATGGTTCTCTTATGTAGCTAATGAAGAAAATGTGCATTTTTAGACCCACAAATTTATAAGAATGGGGCAGGGGTTCTTCCGTTATTTATAGGAAAGAAAATTTTAGTAACAGTTATTTGCCCTATAATAATTTTCAATCCCACAAACTGAAGAGAAGACTTGTCAAGGGACAATTCATTAAATTGGCTAGGATGCTTCCTGATGATAATGTTTTCCTTCGTGAACGTTATAAGTTAGCTAATATGTTCTTAGAAAGTGGTTATCCAGATAATGTAATTAATGAAATTGCTAACAAAATATCAGAGAGAAGGAAAACTTGTTTTCAGCCCTTAACAGTGGTGGAGTTGCTCTCTAATGGTAATGGTAAGTCTGCATCACAGAATTTAGTGACCAAAGTGCACAATGAACAGAACAAATTTGATACTGCTATAATTTAATAGTACAATTATGGGAATAATTGGTTTAAAGACATTTCCCCTGATTCAGCAAATGTCCATGAAGGAGTAACTTATTCCTGCATGGAAGTGACTGTCCGTGTGCAGCATGGCAATGCACCATGCATATGTATGAATGCGCACTGCCGTGCTGTGATATGTACACTGGGATGTGTATGAGTGCAGGGGTGTGTTTGAATGCAGTGCTCTCACGATACATGCACCCCCTGCACACCAGATTTACCGTACGGCAATTTAAAAAAAACAAGATCACTTGTTACACCTCTCAACCCATTAAAGTAAGAAATCTGGACAAAGTCATAAGGGACAATCCTGAAATATTGCAATTACAAACCTAGAAAGTGGATAGAATAACAGGTTTTGCATTACCATGAAATTTGTGAAGGGTTTGAAGTCTAAAACGCACACCTCGCAACCCGTTAGAGTAAAAAATCTGGACAAAGCCATAAGGGACACCTCTGAAATATTGCCATTACAAACATAGAAAGTTGACAGAATAACAGGTTTAGCATTAGCATGAATTTTCTGAAGGGTATGAAGTATAAAACGCAAATGTCTGTCATTACTGTCAAACTTCAATCTTTAATGATGTGCCAGAGAGCCACAAGTTTATGAAAAGTGGACCAAGAATATAATGCAAATATCCGGACATACTGTGAAGTTATATGTCATCTACGTTTGCAAAGCACAGCCCTCAACAATAAATCTTTTTTTTTCACATCTGCAATAAAGTTTAAGCGTAGCTGTGTGGAGATGCCTGTTGCTTAGCCCAGCCAAAATGGCACAATAAGTTAAATAGCAATAGACAACCAACATAAGCAGTAGTGCAATAGTGGAGTGGTTAGAGCGTATGCCTTGCATGTAGTTATTCATGGTTT
The DNA here is from genome assembly GCF_019279795.1 of Protopterus annectens. Lineage (NCBI taxonomy): Eukaryota > Metazoa > Chordata > Ceratodontiformes > Protopteridae > Protopterus > Protopterus annectens. Next base: position 1,365,573,452 of record NC_056735.1, on the reverse strand, counting down.
GAACTTTATTTATTTTTATTTTTATTTTACATTTGTTGACTGGGCTAGTCTAGCTGGATATATATCCATTTTCAGTAGAGGCCCGGGGAGAAAAGCTCCACTAGTTATTACAAGTTTAAACAGAAATAGACAATACAGGTTATAACAGATATTATGATGGCAGCAAACCAAAATAGGTAATAAAATATTTTTTTTTCACTTGATGTGAATTACAGTAGTCAGACAATATATATGTGAAAAAATATATATATACATAAATGTTATGTAAAGGGAAAGTTAACAAGGATGCAAGGAAAAATTATGGAAAAAGAAAAGAAAGAGAAGAAGAAGCAGAGTTAGTCTGGGTTAGTGCAGGAGCATAGCCAGTGTTTATTGAGATACATTTTCAGTTGCCTTTTAAAAATTGGGAGAGAGGTCAGAGATATGATATCAGAGGGTAGTTTGTTCCATATTTTTCCAACAGAGTTGGAGAAGAGGCAGTCTCCTGCAGAGTTATTGGGTTTAGCAATATTAATCAGTAGTTTGTTTGAAGAGCGTAGATGTTTCAAATTGTTATATGGTGTAATAAGGCTGGAGAGTATTGGTGTTTTGGTGGGTTGGTATAGGATCTTGTGAGCTGTTGAAGTTCAAGCTGGTTAGAAAGTTCAAGCCACCCTAGTTGTCATAGATTCAGGCAGTGATTGGTTCTAAAAGGGAATCCTGTAGCAAATCTAGCAATATTGTGGTAAGATGTTGCTAGTTTCTTGAGGTTGCTATTGGAGAGATTACTGTATATGTGGGAAGCATAGAAAAGATTAGAGATTAGGTGAGTTCTGGCTATGGTGGTTCTTGCTTCAGGTGTAAGGAAAGGTTTGATTCTGTATAGGGATCCTATTTTTTTATTCACTAATGTTATTTTATTGTTGATGTGAGAGTCAAAGTTGAGATTGTTGTCTATTGTTATTCCTAATAATTTAGTAGTTGGGTCAGGAGAAATAAGAGTACCGTCAGTGGAAGTGAGAGTGAAGTTTAGTGGGGTTGACTTTCGGGTAGGTGAGAAGAGTAGCAGTTTGGTTTTCTTGGGGTTAAGGAGCAGGCAACGGTGTGAAAACCATTGTTCTACAGTGTTAAAAGCATTTTGGGTAAGAGACTGGAGTTCAGTTTGTGCGGTAGTTGTACAGATTATAGTAGAATCATCTGCATATTGAATGCAGGTAGTGTTTGGGATAGCTGATTGCAGGTCATTAATAAAGACGGAAAATAGAAGTGGGCCTAAGATAGAGCCTTGTGGCACTCCTAAAGAGATAGGAAGGAGATCAGATAGTGAATTTTTCCAGAGTACTGCCTGCTGACGCTTTTCTAGGTAAGATGTAAACCAAGTTATGGAAGGAGTATCAAGTGAGAGAAAATTCAGTATGTGAAGAAAAAGTTTGTGATTAACCATGTCGAAAGCTTTAGATAAGTCAATGAAGACTGCAGATGATAGATTATTTTTGTTTCGGTTATAGTTGATTGAGTTTGTGAAAGAGAGTAATGCAGTGGTGGTACTGTGGGAAGGTTTGAATACATGCTGACAATTAGCGAGTAGGTTGTTGTGGAGAAGGTGGGTAAGTAATTGTTTATGGATACATTTTTCCATGATTTTAGCAATAGGTGATACTAGTGCTATGGCTATTTCTATTTTGTATGTGAAATCATTGCAATTTTAATTTATTTGTATATTTATGTAGGAAATAACTTATATTTCTCAACCAGAGTAATGTATTAGGCCCAGATGTGAGGTGTCAGTATAAAACCCCCATATAAACACAAGTGCCCCATACAGTATAGTCACACAAGAATATATGTACTGAAAGCAGATTGGGGGATGTCAGGGAAGGTAAATAAAAGTATAATATGTCAGGAATGATGAATCAATCCCATACAGGTGGCAGTCCATAAAATAAAACATAAGCAATGCTAAGCATTGCACAGCTATGCTAACCAGGTGTAAGCATTGTGTAAATATGAATGCTAAGCAATGAATAGCCCAGCTAAGTGGATTTACCCATTTGTAAGCAGTGTTGAACCTGCCCCTTTAAGCACTGCAACCTTAGCAAAGCAGGTCTGCCCATAGTTTAGCTTAGCTCAGCATATTCAAAACTGTCCAATCATAGCAAAGGGTGGAAAATCAGCCGTATTTAAACCTCGCAGGTGGGAATACAGCTCATAACTGGTTGTAGCTCCCCACTGTAGGCAGTATGGCAGGTGTTGGAGAGGGCATGCACTTTCGGGTGCAGTGCTGGGGCATACAGGAGTCCAAGGTCATGGTAGGACTCCTTGTAAAAACCATGATGTGAGACTGCTGCAGGACCAATAATAATTTGTTCTTAGAAAGCAGCTATCCAAAGAATTTAACTAATGAAATTGCTAACAAAACATCAGAGAGAAGGAAAACTTGTTTTCAGCCCCTAACAGAGGTGGAGTTGCTCTCTAATGGTAAAAGTAAGTCTGCATCACAGAATTTAGTGACCAAAGTTCCCAATGAACAGAACAAATTTGATACTGCTTTGAGTTTACAGTACAATTATAGGAATAATTGGTTTAAAGACATTCCCCAGATTCAGCAGACATCTGTGCAGGAATAACTTATTCCTGCATGGAAGGGACTATTCGTGTGCAGCACGGCAGTGCACCATGCATATGTATGAAGGCATGCTGCCGTGCTGTAATACATACACTGGGATGTGTATGAGCACAGGGGGTGTGTCTGAATGTAGTGCTGTCACAATGCACATGTCCCCTGCACACCATACCATACATCAATTTAAAAAGAGCAAGTCTGCTTGTTACACCTCTCAACCCATTAGAGTAAGAAATATAGACAAAGTCATAAAGGACAATCCTGAAATACTGCAATTACAAACATAGAAAGTGGATGGAATAACAGGTTTTGCATTAGCATGAAATTTGTGAAGGATTTGAAGTCTAAAACGCAGACCTCACAACCCATTAGAGTAAGAAATCTGGACAAAACCATAAGGGACAACTCTGAAATATTGCCATTACAAACTTAGAAATTTGACAGACTAACAGGTTTAGCAGTAGCATGAATTTTCTGAAGAGTATGAAGTATAAAACACAAATGTCTGTCATTAATGTCAAACTTCAATCTTTAATGATATGCCAGAGAGCCACAGGTTTATGAAAAGTGGACAAGAAATATAATGCAAATATCCGGACATACTGTGAAAAGTTATATGTCATCAATATTTGCAAAGCACAGCCCCCAACAAATAAATCTTTTTTTTTCACATCTGAAATAAAGTTTAAGCATAGCTGCATGGGTGTGCCCATTGCTTAGCTATGCTTAGCCCAGCTGAAACAATAAGTTAAAAAGCAATAGACATCCAACATAAGCTGTAGTGCAATAGTGGCATGGTTAGAGCGTACGCCTTGCATATAGTCATTCACAGTTCATCTCTCATCAAAGCTATTTCCATTTTGTATGTGAAATCATTTCAAATTTAATTTATTTGTATATTTATGTAGGACGTAACTTATCAACTAGACTAGTATATAGGCCCAGATGTGAGGTGTCAGTGTAATAAAGTTGTGAAATCCCCTTATAAATACAAGTGCCCCATACAGTATAGTCACACAAGAATAAATGTAATGAAAGCATATTGGGGGATGTCAGTGAAAGTAAACACATTTATAATATGTCAGGAATGATGACTCAATCCCATACAGGTGGTAGTCCATAAAATAAAACATAAACAATGCTAAGCATAGCACAGCTATGCTGACCCGGTGTAAGCATTGTGTAAATATGAATGCTAAGCAGTGAAAAGCCCAGCTAAGTGGATTTTCCCATTGGTAAGCAGTGCTGAACCTGTCCCTTTAAGCACTGCCAACCTTAGCTAAGCAGGTTTGCCTGTAGCTTAGCTTAGCTCAGCATATTCAAAAACATCCAATCACAGCAAAGAGCAGGAAATCAGCCATATTTAAACCTCACAGGCGGGAATACAGCTCATAACTGATTGTAGCTCCTCACTGTAGGTGGTATGGCAGGTGTTGGAGAGAGCATGCACTTTCAGGCACAAGGCTGGGGCATATAGGAGTCCAAGGTCATGGTAGGACTCCTTGTAAAAACCATGACATGAGACTGCTGCAGGACCTGTATCAGGGCTCCCAATACAAAGCAGAAGCCTGGAAAAGTCTCACCCATGATCTCACCAGTGCCACTACTATCCCTTAGACAGGTGATCAGGTCCGGCACCACTATGCTGACTTGAAGCAGAAGAAGAGGGTGCATTTGGAACAGTGGGTTCAAGAAGCAAGACAGAGGGGTGATGTGCCAGCAGTGTGTAAGTATTCATACCAATAACTGTTCACCAAAGTCCAACCTGTGTATGTGATGGATAGGTATGCATAAATGTTTTTCTATCTTCATTACAGCTCCAGCTGAGTGGGTTGCGAACCAGCAAGCCCATGCCAGCAGGTTGCAAAGGCTGTGTCACAAGGCTGGTGAGTAACAATCTAGTGTGTATTATTCATACCAAATAAATATAAAGGAGTGGAATGCCACCTGGCATTATTAAAAATGGGTATGGTTTCTACTGACTAAAGCAGACAATATTACAGTAATAGTCTCATATAGGTCATATATTAATAAAACTGTAACTGCCTGTGAATAACATTCTAAACCTTGGACTGGTTGTGTTTACTCTGGTATGGCATGATTTGAAATGTGTACAGGTTATGCATAGCAACTGTAGCTCTGAAAGTATTAAACACTCAAGTCTCATCTGACAAAGTTTGTGCCTCTATAACATGAGATTAACTGATATTACAAATGTCATGCACCAAGATCTGATATCTGAATAGTAATGGTGTGTTAACCACTGTTTTCCACACTGTGCTATGTGAACAGGTATGTATAGGAATGTATGTATGTATACAAATGTTGTAATTACAAGGTTAGGTCATACAACAAAGAGAGAATGAGAAAGAAATAATTCAAGAAAGAAACAGCAGTTTCTCAATAGCTCCCTCTGATGAAACACACACATTTTATGTTTTTAGAAGAAATAGCCACAGTTCGAATCCCGGGAATGGTAGTAAGCTGTATGCATAATTTCAACTAGTATTTTGTAAAAATGTGTAGAAACAGTCAGGTAATATTAACAAACATTCCCTCCACAGTCTTCCAGGTAAGAGAAGGTATAAAGTAGTTATAAGAAGGCTGTAGTTATACTGTGTCCAAGACCCATGGCCCAACCTCAAGGCTGCAAATGACAGCAAGATAAGTACATACACAAAGTAGCCTCCCCCAAGAAATATTCAAAGGTGTCATGCTGTCACAGCTATTGGTCTCTGCTAACAACAACCAGGGTGACTGATAGAAATCAAGGCAGACTATGTCAGTAGCACACACACACACACACACACACACACACACACACACACACACACACACACACACACACACACACACACACACACACACACAGACACACGGTATGAGTGCACATATGTAACCCTGACTATGTGAATATGGGTAAAAACAGTCATGTAGTATTAACAAACATTCCCTCCACAGATTTTCCAGGTGAGAGAAAGTATAAAGTAGCTATAAGAAAGCTGTAATTATACTGTGTACAAACATACCACTGCCCAAGCCAAGGCCGCAGTTGTTGTAATAATACCTGTAGAATAATGAGTAGAGCAATGATCATTAAAGCTGTGACCACTGCAAGAATCTACATTTGTTAACTGACATCTTTCTCCCCCCACCTTATCTTCACCAATAATCTAAACACATAAATGAATGGGTATGTTTTCCACCAAATCTGTTGTTGGGACCATGTATCCTGTTATTCTAAAAATGTTGAATTTTATTCCAATTAATGTTCTCTGTTCAAATACTATCATTGGTGGCCTGTTGCTAACAATGTAACCTGCACACTGGTGTAATGCCCATTGTGGTTCCATATATGCATGTGTTCTGTTTGCTATGCAAATGTTCAAAATTTGTTATATTGGGTTAATGGGGATACTCATGCATGCTGTTATAACTAATCCTGGAATGTGTTTACCATTACTAAACAACATAGGTTCTAAAACTGCAACACCATAGCACATCAGCGAAGGCTGATACCAGCAGATCCACCTCTCATGCCCCACCTGGCCGTGGCACTGGGTCACAGCATGTCTGGGACCCACCCCAGGATCCCCTTGTCCATTGTTCCTGCACCACCTTCGGGTGGAACTGCCTCAGGGGATGGGGCCCAACCACCCCGGGTGCGGGTGCTGACAGGATCCTGTCACCCGAAGCCAGGTCCAGGGTCTGGTGCGTAGTGAGCTCTGCAAGGAATTTGGAGATCTGCTAAGCCAGCTTGAAGGCTGCATGGCGCATTTAGAAGGTCAGCCTGCCCCTCCTCCTCAGTCCCTAGCAAAGCCACCTTTGGGGCCATGAAGATGCAGTGGTGACTGGATACATTTGGGGGCTTGTGGGCTTCTGATTGCCAAACACCCCCCTATCCAAAGTGTTTACTCCCACATGTAACATATACTACCCCTGTATGCTGTCTTGTCTGTCTTCCTACCCACCTTACCTCCCCAAGTATACCTACTGTCCTTCCCCAACATCCCACTCTCACCTTTGAAAAAATAAAAAAGGGCAATCTGTTCCCCCTTAAAAAATTTTGCCCCATACATATCTGTCCATTTCACACATGTCCACTGGACACATGTAATCTTCTCTAATTGACTTCACAACACATTATTGCTGTCCTCACCCCTCTCTCTCAGGGATTTGAGTGTCCAAATTTACCCCCAAATTCAGTATATATGTACAGATGTTGCTGTAGAAGAAATGGACAGCTATGGACCTTCCCTACACCCATCCTGCACATCCCTAGCTATCTGCCATATTGTTTTACCCTCTTCATGCCCCCATTTTCACCACTTTCCTATCATCCCTTTTTTCTTTCTTTTAAAGAAATTAGCAAGGGGGTAAGTGGGATTAAGCAGTAGTAAGCAATACTAAGCCTGTTTGTGCAGTGCTAAGTGATGCCTACACAGATTAAGCACTTTTAAGGCTAACCGTAAGCATATTAACCAGAAATTAGCATTGCTTACCACTGTGCAAACATAAGCAAACCCACTTACAACTGCTTAAAAGTGCCTTAATCACACTGTGTCCAACAGCCCTTGCAAGTCTTGAACCAAGAATCATGCACATAACAGCCACAGCAAGTTACTACTAAGCCATCTGAGCTGTAGATATGCGTGATGTTTATTCAAACATATCATACAACAGAGTCATTTAACAGTAGGGAAAATGTATATATATATATATATATATATATATATATATATATATACGTGTGTGTCTGTGTGTGTGTGTGTGTGTGTGTGTGTGTGTGTGTGTGTGTGTGTGTGTGTGTGTGTGTGTGTATATACACCAATCACAATACCAGTAGAATGCCAGGCACCCAGTATTACTACTGCAGGTTAAAACAGCACTGTCCAAAGCAAAGAATACAGCTTTTATAGGACCTGACAATATCCCTGGCTGTGTTCTACATGAACTACAGAGTGAACTAGCACCTCACCTGTGTGCCCTGTTCAATCACAGCCTCATCTCAGGCTTTTCCCTATCGAATGGCACACTGCTGCAGTCATCCTATCCCCAAAGGAGGAGTGACTGCAGACCCTGGAAATTATTGCCCCATTAGCCTGACAAGTCTGATATGCAAAGCTATGGAACGCATCATCATGGATCATGGACCTAATAAACAAAGATATAAGGAATCTACAAAGTTGGGATCTTACACAGTTTGGCTTTGTGAAGGGTAGATCATGCCTGCTCAACTTGATCAACCTCTTTGAGTCAGTCATCAGAGCTGTGCATGAAGGCAAGGTGGTTCATACAGCCTACTTTGATCTGGCCAAGGCCTTTTATTTATTTTTTATTTATTTTACATTTGTTGATTGGGATAGTCTTACTGGATATATGTCCATTTTCAGTGGAGGCCCGGAGAGAAAAGCTCCAAACAACACAGATACCATTGATACCATTCTCCACTCAGGAGTCACAGGAAAACACACTAAGCTAGGCATCAACCCCAATATCACTAGGTGGGTTGCAAACTGGCTTACAGATAGAACCCACAGTATGAAAGTAGTTGACTCCAAGTCAGACTGCTGACCAGCCACAAGTGGAGTCCCACAGGGTTCAGTCCTGGGTCCTCTCCTGTTTGGTATCTACTTATCTGAAGTCCAGGCCAACATGAAGGGACTCTGGCTGACAAAGTTTGCAGATGACTGCAAGCTGGGAGCTATTATTAACTCCCCAAGTGATGTTGACACCCTACAGAAAAGCTTCAATGAAAGCAATGACTAGTTTCAGATCCATGGCCTTAAGCTCAATGCCAAAAAAGTTGAGATCATCCCCCCTGGGAAAAAACATGGTTCTCTTGAATTACCAGATTGATGGTAGTCCAATGAATGCAGAAGGCATTATAAGAGGTCTGGGAACACAGGTTGACAGCAACCTCAGGTCTGACCACCATGTTGCCACTGTCATCAGAAAGTCCCTCTGTGTGAAACATCTCATTACTACGGTTTACATCAAAGAAGAAAGAGGTCATTCTCTCAATTTACTCTTCCCTCATTAGGCCAATCATCAAATACAATGCCCCTTGTGGCATGTACCTCACTAGACACCTGCAACAATTGGAGTGGCCACAAAAGTACCTCACAAAGAGGATCCTAGGCCTTAAACACTTGTCCCATATGGACAGACTCTAAAAAGTCCAAATATTATCTGTGTCATATTGCCTCCTTAGAGGCGATCTCTGCTTGACTTACAAAGCCATGTCTGACCTAGCTCTGTTAGAAATGCTACATCTAAGGAAATCCTGATCCCTCCACATCACACACTCCAGAGACCTCAACCTCAACAACACAAGCAACAGAACATGCTAGAGGGACAGGTTCATAAACCAGACACTGCCCATGCTATGGAATAGACTTACCAGACATGTCAAGCAGACCACCTCACTGGCCCACTGCAAGGGAAGTCTTGATGAGTGGATGGGAAATAGATAGTTTATCCTGGGGATCAATCCAGTGGCTCTACATGACAAAGGCACTAGGAACTAAGGTCAGGTGGCACGATGCCAGGGTAAGCCTATGGGTTAGGCTTATAAAGACTTCAGGGCCATTAGCCTAGTACGCACCTATGAACCTATATATATATCTATATATATATATGTATATATATATATATATATATATATATATATATATATATATATATATATATATATATATATATATATATATATATATACATATATACATATATACACACACACACATATATATATATATATATATATATATATATATATATATATTCATAAGTTCATAGGTATGTACTAAGCTATCGGCCCTAGGGCCTATACAAGCCTAGCCAAAAAGGTACCCTGGCTTTCACCACCCAATAAAATTATTTTCCTGTGCCCCTATCGAGCAGAGCCACAGATGTGATCCCTGGGGTGAATTTCCTATTTCCCTTCCGAACAGCAAGATTTTTCTTGAAGAGTGTTAATGAGGAGCTTTGTTTGCTAAAGATAGGTAGTTGGTTCCAGAGTATGGGAAGTCTCTGGCAAAGGACTTTATCCCTCTAGCATGTTCTGTTTACTGTGGTGACAAGGTTAGGTCCCTATAGCATGTAGCTCGGAGGGATTGGGATTTCTTTAAGTGGAGAATGTCCAACAACTCTGAGTTTGACATAGCTTTGAATGTTTGGCAGAGCTCACCTCTGAGTAGGTGATATCTGACGGAGCAAAGCCGGAGTTTTTTGAGACAGTCTGCATAGGGCATTTGTTTGGGGCCGGTAATACTCTTTGTGAGGAATTTCTGTGGCCTTTCCAGTTATTGTAGATGTCTTGTGAGGTACATACCAAAAGGAGCATTGTACTCTATAATGGGTCTAATGAGTGACAAGTAGAGGAGAACAATGACTTATTTTTTCCTGGATGAGAAACCTTTTGTGATGAGGTGTGCCATGTAGAAGGATTTTTTGACTACTGTGAAGATGTGATTATCAAAGGAGAGACTACTGTCCACCTGTGTCCCAAGGTCTCTTATCACACTTTCAGTATTAAGTAGACTACCACCTATGTGGTAGCTCATAGGTACAGAGTTTTTACCAAAGGGGATGACAATGCACTTTTTAGCATTGAGCTTGAGGCCATGGCTTTGACACCCAGCATCTGTCTCAGTGAAGCTCTTTTGTAGGATGTCCATGTCGTTAGGAGTTTCAATTATGGCTCCTAGTTTGCAGTCATCTGTGAACTTTGTTAGCCAAAGGCCTTCTGTGTTAGCCTGTACTTCAGAAAAGTAGACACCAAACAGGAGAGGACCTAGGACTGAACCCTGTGGTACTCCACTTGAAACTGGTCTGAAGTTTGATTTGGAGTCTTCTATTTTCTCAGTGTGGATTCTGTCAGTGAACCATTTTGCAACCCATCTTGTGACATAGGGATTTATACCTAGTTTAGTGAGTTTATCTATAATTCCAGAGTGGGGGATGGTGTCAAAAGCTTTGGTGAGATCTAGATAGGCTGTGTGAACCACCTTATCCTCATCTACTGTTTTGGTGACTGCTTCAAAGAAGTCAATCAGGTTTAGGAGACATGATCTGCCTTTTACAAACCCGACCTGGGTGGGGTCCAGAGTTTGGATATTATGAATGTCTTTGCTTATAAGTTCTATGATGATACATTCCATGGCCTTGCAGACCAGGCTTGCTAGGCTAATGGGGTGGTAGTTCCTGGCATCCGTGTTGGCTCCCTCTTTGTGGAGTGGGATAACCGTCACTGTGCACCATTCAGTGGGCACAAAGCCTGAGATGAGGCTATGATTGAACATGGTGTTTAGGTGGGGTGACATTTCATTCTGTAGTTCATGTAGAACGCAGCCTGGGATGTTGTCAAGTCCCATGTATGCTGTGTTCTTGGCTTTGGAGAGTGTATTTTTTACCTGTGCAGCCATGATTACAGGAATTTTGCATTCTGCCTGTATAGAGATGTGCTCTTTAGGGGGTGAGGGGGAGTAAAGTTAGCACTGAACCTATCTTCCATGATGTTGGCACTATCAGTTGGTTTTGTATATTTAGTGCTATTGTGCTGTAACTCAGAGCAGATCTGAGTGTTGCCATTGAGATTTTTGACATAGCTATAGAATGTTTTGTGGATGTCTTTAGAATCAGTGGTGATTTTGTTTTCATAACTAGCTTTGGAGGATTTTATGAGGAATCTCAGCATCTTACTGAGGCTGACCAGGGAATTTTTCCAGTCATGGGATTTTACTCTTTTTTGCAACAGTTTCTTTCTTCTGTTGCAGAGTTTGTTAATGATAGGGGACCACCAGATTGGCTTCCTTTTTTTAGAGGATAGCATATTTTCTTCTGTTAGGGATAGCACAATCCATGCACTTGTGTAACTGCTTATAAAGTGCATTTGTGTAGGATTCAGCAGTCGTACCTCTATTGTTTGTCTGCATGGGTGTCATGAAGTCTGCCACTTCTGTCTTAAGAAGCATGAATTCGGCTTTGGAGAAATTTTTACCGTGGTTTCTCTAATGGGGGGTGGGGGTGAGATGTGGATGTCTAGGCTGATTAGCTTGTGGTCGGATCTGACCAATGAGGAAATGACCTTTGGTGTGGAACACCATTCACCCATATTGGTAATGACCAGGTCTAGGATATTGCTGCCCCTGGTGAAGGTGTGGATAAGTTGATCCAAGGCATTGGAATTTATGAATTCTAGAAAACATTGAGCAAAAGAGTTGGTATATGAGTAATTTCCCCTGTTAATGGTGGGGTAGTTGAAATCGCCCATTATTAGGGTGTTGGGTTGTACCCTAATATTTTTCACTGTATCAAGAAATGAGGTGTGGGAATCCTGGGACATGGTGGAGGATCTGTAGCAAGTTACAATTTGGATTGCGGTCTTGCCCAGAGTTAGTTGCACTTGGATAATCTCTGATGCATTATGTTGAGCAACTAGCCTGGAGGTGTGGATATCCTTAATGAATATGAACACACCTCCACCTTTAGTGTTTTGGTCCAGGTTAGGTGGTCGAAAGGTCTGGTATGAATTATAGCCTGATAATGCAGGGGTGCTCTCTGGAGCCTTGAACCAGGTCTTTATCACTGCACAGATGTAGATGTTCTCCATTTTAAGGAGTGCCTCGAGTGAATGCATTTTGAGGTTTAGACTTCTAGCATTGAGTAGCATTACCCTCAGATTTTGCTTACTTGTACTTATTACGGTGGTGAATTGGTTATTTGAACCTTGCCTAAAAAAGGCACTATAGTGGTGGAAAGAGCCTTAGCCAGTATCCGTAATCCCAAGGGCAACAGGTGCCGGCCATTTCTG